>NW_027285044.1:206105-255437 GCF_040894005.1 Engystomops pustulosus | reverse complement strand
GGGGGGGGGGGGCCCCTCGGGGGGCTGGGGGGGTGTATCTGAGACATGTACCCCACACCTAGGGGCCCCCTGTGTATCTGAGACATGTACCCCACACCTAGGGGCCCCTGTGTATCTGGACATGTACCCCACACCTAGGGGGCCCCCCTGTGTATCTGAGACATGTACCCCACAACCTAGGGGCCCCCTTGTGTATCTGAGACATGTACCCCATACCTGGGGCCCCCCTGTGTATCTGAGACATGTAAGAGATCCCTAGGGGCCCCCTGTGTATCTGAGACATGTACCCCACACCTAGGGGCCCCCCTGTGTATCTGAAGACATGTACCCCACACCTAGGGCCCCCTGTGTATCTGAGACATGTACCCCACACCTAGGGGCCCCCCTGTGTATCTGAGACATGTACCCCACACCTAGGGGGGCCCCCTGTGTATCTGAGACATGTACCCCACACCTAGGGGCCCCCCTGTGTATCTGAGACATGTACCCCACACCTAGGGGCCCCCCTGTGTATCTGAGACATGTACCCCACACCTAGGGGCCCCCCCTGTGTATCTGAGACATGTACCCCACACCTAGGGGCCCCCCTGTGTATCTGAGACATGTACCCCACACCTAGGGGCCCCCCTGTGTATCTGAGACATGTACCCCACACCTAGGGCCCCCCTGTGTATCTGAGACATGGTACCCCACACCTAGGGGCCCCCCTGTGTATCTGAGACATGTACCCCACACCTAGGGGCCCCCCTGTGTATCTGAGACATGTACCCCACACCTAGGGGCCCCCCTGTGTATCTGAGACATGTACCCCACACCTAGGGGCCCCCCTGTGTATCTGTGACATGTACCCCACACCTAGGGGGCCCCCCTGTGTATCTGTGACATGTACCCCACACCTAGGGGCCCCCCCTGTGTATCTGAGACATGTACCCCACACCTAGGAGGCCCCCCTGTGTATCTGAGACATGTACCCCACACCTAGGGGCCCCCCTGTACCATCTGAGACATGTACCCCACACCTAGGGGGCCCCCTGTGTATCTGAGACATGTACCCCACACCTAGGGGCCCCCTGTGTATCTGAGACATGTACCCCACACCTAGGGGCCCCCCCTGTGTATCTGAGACATGTACCCCACACCTAGGGGGCCCCCTGTGTATCTGAGACATGTACCCCACACCTAGGGGGCCCCCTGTGTATCTGAGACATGTACCCCACACCAAGGGGCCCCCCTGTGTATCTGAGACATCTACCCCACACCTAGGGGCCCCCCTGTGTATCTGAGACATGTACCCCACACCTAGGGCCCCCCTGTGTATCTGAGACATGTACCCCACACCTAGGGGGCCCCCTGTGTATCTGAGACATGTACCCCACACCTAGGGGGCCCCCCTGTGTATCTGAGACATGTACCCCACACCTAGGGTCCCCCCTGTGTATCTGACACATGTACCCCACACCTAGGGTCCCCCTGTGTATCTGAGACATGTACCCCACACCTAGGGGGCCCCCCTGTGTATCTGAGACATGTACCCCACACCTAGGGGGCCCCCCTGTGTATCTGAGACATGTACCCCACACCTAGGGGGCCCCCCTGTGTATCTGAGACATGTACCCCACACCTAGGGGGCCTCCTGTGTATCTGAGACATGTACCCCACACCTAGGGGGCCTCCTGTGTATCTGAGACATGTACCCCACACCTAGGGCCCCCCTGTGTATCTGAGACATGTACCCCACACCTAGGGGGCCTCCTGTGTATCTGAGACATGTACCCCACACCTAGGGGCCCCCTGTGTATCTGAGACATGTACCCCACACCTAGGGGGCCCCCTGTGTATCTGAGACATGTATCCCACACCTAGGGGGCCCCCTGTGTATCTGAGACATGTACCCCACACCTAGGGGGCCCCCCTGTGTATCTGAGACATGTAACCCACACCTAGGGGCCCCCCTGTGTATCTGAGACATGTACCCCACACCTAGGGGGCCCCCTGTGTATCTGAGACATGTACCCCACACCTAGGGGGCCCCCTGTGTATCTGAGACATGTACCCCACACCTAGGGGGCCCCCCTGTGTATCTGAGACATGTACCCCACATCTAGGGGGCCCCCCTGTGTATCTGAGACATGTACCCCACACCTAGGGGGCCCCCTGTGTATCTGAGACATGTACCCCACACCTAGGGGCCCCCCTGTGTATCTGAGACATGTACCCCACACCTAGGGGGCCCCCTGTGTATCTGAGACATGTACCCCACACCTAGGGGCCCCCCTGTGTATCTGAGACATGTACCCCACACCTAGGGGGCGCCCTTGTAACATCTGAGACATGTACCCCACACCTAGGGGCCCCCCTGTGTATCTGAGACATGTACCCCACACCTAGGGGCCCCCTGTGTATCTGAGACATGTACCCCACACCTAGGGGGCCCCCTGTGTATCTGAGACATGTACCCCACACCTAGGGGCCCCCCTGTGTATCTGAGACATGTACCCCACACCTAGGGGGCGCCCTTGTAACATCTGAGACATGTACCCCACACCTAGGGGGCCCCCTGTGTATCTGAGACATGTACCCCACACCTAGGGGCCCCCCTGTGTATCTGAGACATGTACCCCACACCTAGGGGGCCCCCCTGTGTATCTGAGACATGTACCCCACACCTAGGGGCCCCCCATGTATCTGAGACATGTACCCCACACCTAGGGGTCCCCCTGTGTATCTGAGACATGTACCCCACACCTAGGGGCCCCCCTGTGTATCTGAGACATGTACCCCACACCTAGGGGGCCCCCTGTGTATCTGAGACATGTACCCCACACCTAGGGGCCCCCCTGTGTATCTGAGACATGTACCCCACACCTAGGGTCCCCCTGTGTATCTGAGACATGTACCCCACACCTAGGGGGCCCCCCTGTGTATCTGAGACATGTACCCCACACCTAGGGGCCCCCCTGTGTATCTGAGACATGTACCCCACACCTAGGGCCCCCCCTGTGTATCTGAGACATGTACCCCACACCTAGGGGGCCCCCTGTGTATCTGAGACATGTACCCCACACCTAGGGGCCCCCCTGTGTATCTGAGACATGTACCCCACACCTAGGGGGCCCCCTGTGTATCTGAGACATGTACCCCACACCTAGGGGGCCCCCCTGTGTATCTGAGACATGTACCCCACACCTAGGGGGCCCCCCTGTGTATCTGAGACATGTACCCCACACCTAGGGGCCCCCCTGTGTATCTGAGACATGTACCCCATACCTAGGGGGCCTCCTGTGTATCTGAGACATGTACCCCACACCTAGGGGGCCCCCTGTGTATCTGAGACATGTACCCCACACCTAGGGGGCCCCCCTGTGTATCTGAGACATGTACCCCACACCTAGGGGCCCCCCTGTGTATCTGAGACATGTACCCCACACCTAGGGGGCCCCCTGTGTATCTGAGACATGTACCCCACACCTAGGGGGCGCCCTTGTAACATCTGAGACATGTACCCCACACCTAGGGGGCCCCCCTGTGTATCTGAGACATGTACCCCACACCTAGGGGCCCCCCTGTGTATCTGAGACATGTACCCCACACCTAGGGGCCCCCCTGTGTATCTGAGACATGTACCCCACACCTAGGGGCCCCCCTGTGTATCTGAGACATGTACCCCACACCTAGGGTCCCCCTGTGTATCTGAGACATGTACCCCATACCTAGGGGCCCCCCCTGTGTATCTGAGACATGTACCCCACACTTAGGGTCCCCCTGTGTATCTGAGACATGTACCCCACACCTAGGGTCCCCCTGTGTATCTGAGACATGTACCCCACACCTAGGGGGGCCCCCCCTGTGTATCTGAGACATGTACCCCACACCTAGGGGCCCCCCTGTGTATCTGAGACCTGTACCCCATACCTAGGGGCCCCCCTGTGTATCTGAGACATGTACCCCACACCTAGGGTCCCCCTGTGTATCTGAGACATGTACCCCACACCTAGGGGCCCCCCTGTGTATCTGAGACATGTACCCCACACCTAGGGGGCCCCCCTGTGTATCTGAGACATGTACCCCACACCTAGGGACCCCCCTGTGTATCTGAGACATGTACCCCACACCTAGGGACCCCCCTGTGTATCTGCGACATGTACCCCACACCTAGGGGTCCCCCTGTGTATCTGAGACATGTACCCCACACCTAGGGGGCCCCCCTGTGTATCTGAGACATGTACCCCACACCTAGGGGGCCCCCCTGTGTATCTGAGACATGTACCCCATACCTAGGGGCCCCCCTGTGTATCTGAGACATGTACCCCATACCTAGGGGGCCCCCCCTGTGTATCTGAGACATGTATCCCACACCTAGGGGGCCCCCTGTGTATCTGAGACATGTACCCCACACCTAGGAGGCCCCCCTGTGTATCTGAGACATGTACCCCACACCTAGGGGCCCCCCCTGTACCATCTGAGACATGTACCCCACACCTAGGGGGCCCCCTGTGTATCTGAGACATGTACCCCACACCTAGGGGGCCCCCCTGTGTATCTGAGACATGTACCCCACACCTAGGGGGCCCCCTGTGTATCTGAGACATGTACCTCACACCTAGGGGGCCCCCCTGTGTATCTGAGACATGTACCCCACACCTAGGGGCCCCCCTGTATCTGAGACATGTACCCCACACCTAGGGGGCCCCCCTGTGTATCTGAGACATGTACCCCACACCTAGGGGGCCTCCTGTGTATCTGAGACATGTACCCCACACCTAGGGCCCCCCCCCCCTGTGTATCTGAGACATGTACCCCACACCTAGGGGGCCCCCCTGTGTATCTGAGACATGTACCCCACACCTAGGGGGCCCCCCTGTGTATCTGAGACATGTACCCCACACCTAGGGGCCCCCCTGTGTATCTGAGACATGTACCCCAGACCTAGGGGGCGCCCTTGTAACATCTGAGACATGTACCCCACACCTAGGGGGCCCCCCTGTGTATCTGAGACATGTACCCCACACCTAGGGGCCCCCCTGTGTATCTGAGACATGTACCCCACACCTAGGGGGCCCCCCTGTGTATCTGAGACATGTACCCCACACCTAGGGGGCCCCCTGTGTATCTGAGACATGTACCCCACACCTAGGGGCCCCCTGTGTATCTGAGACATGTACCCCACACCTAGGGGGCCCCCTGTGTATCTGAGACATGTACCCCACACCTAGGGGGCCCCCTGTGTATCTGAGACATGTACCCCACACCTAGGGGGCCCCCCTGTGTATCTGAGACATGTACCCCACACCTAGGGGGCCCCCCTGTGTATCTGAGACATGTACCCCACACCTAGGGGGCCCCCCTGTGTATCTGAGACATGTACCCCACACCTAGGGGCCCCCCTGTGTATCTGAGACATGTACCCCACACCTAGGGGGCCCCCCTGTGTATCTGAGACATGTACCCCACACCTAGGGGGCCCCCTGTGTATCTGAGACATGTACCCCACACCTAGGGGCCCCCCCTGTGTATCTGAGACATGTACCCCACACCTAGGAGGCCCCCCTGTGTATCTGAGACATGTACCCCACACCTAGGGGGCCCCCCCTGTGTATCTGAGACATGTATCCCACACCTAGGGGCCCCCCCTGTGTATCTGAGACATGTACCCCACACTTAGGGTCCCCCTGTGTATCTGAGACATGTACCCCACACCTAGGGTCCCCCTGTGTATCTGAGACATGTACCCCACACCTAGGGGGGCCCCCCCTGTGTATCTGAGACATGTACCCCACACCTAGGGGCCCCCCTGTGTATCTGAGACCTGTACCCCATACCTAGGGGCCCCCCTGTGTATCTGAGACATGTACCCCACACCTAGGGGGCCCCCCTGTGTATCTGAGACATGTACCGCACACCTAGGGGCCCCCTGTGTATCTGAGACATGTACCCCACACCTAGGGGGCCCCCCTGTGTATCTGAGACATGTACCCCACACCTAGGGGGCCCCCTGTGTATCTGAGACATGTACCCCACACCTAGGGGCCCCCTGTGTATCTGAGACATGTACCCCACACCTAGGGGGCCCCCTGTGTATCTGAGACATGTACCCCACACCTAGGGGGCCCCCTGTGTATCTGAGACATGTACCCCACACCTAGGGGGCCCCCTGTGTATCTGAGACATGTACCCCACACCTAGGGGGCCCCCCTGTGTATCTGAGACATGTACCCCACACCTAGGGGCCCCCCCTGTGTATCTGAGACATGTACCCCACACCTAGGGGCCCCCCCTGTGTATCTGAGACATGTACCTCACACCTAGGGGGCCTCCCTGTGTATCTGAGACATGTACCCCACACCTAGGGGGCCCCCCTGTGTATCTGAGACATGTACCCCACACCTAGGGGCCCCCCCTGTGTATCTGAGACATGTACCCCACACCTAGGGGCCCCCCCCTGTGTATCTGAGACATGTACCCCACACCTAGGGGCCCCCCTGTGTATCTGAGACATGTACCTCACACCTAGGGGGCCCCCTGTGTATCTGAGACATGTACCCCACACCTAGGGGCCCCCCTGTGTATCTGAGACATGTACCTCACACCTAGGGGGCCCCCTGTGTATCTGAGACATGTACCCCATACCTAGGGGCCCCCCTGTGTATCTGAGACATGTACCCCACACCTAGGGGCACAATAAGGGGGGGCTGGGGTTACCTCAGTGTTTCCGGTCGTGTCCGGGGTTTTCCTCCTCTTCCGTCAATCATTGAGCTGTAAATGTCTTGATGGATGGTGGAAGCCTGAGGGGAGCACAAGCACAATAAGACAGGAGCCCCCCACAACCACACGTCCAGAACCCCAATACACCCCACTGCACAACACTATAGAGGTCAGAAGAGGGGGTGCAGGTCACTATAGAGGGGTGAGAAGAGGGGGTGCAGGTCACTATAAAGGGGTGAGAAGAGGGGGTGCAGGTCACTATAGAGGGGTGAGAAGAGGGGGTGCAGGTCACTATAGAGGGGTGAGAAGAGGGGGTGCAGGTCACTATAGAGGGGTGAGAAGAGGGGGTGCAGGTCACTATAGAGGGGTGAGAAGAGGGGGTGCAGGTCACTATAGAGGGGTGAGAAGAGGGGGTGCAGGTCACTATAGAGGGGTGAGAAGAGGGGGTGCAGGTCACTATAGAGGGGTGAGAAGAGGGGGTGCAGGTCACTATAAAGGGGTGAGAAGAGGGGGTGCAGGTCACTATAGAGGGGTGAGAAGAGGGGGTGCAGGTCACTATAAAGGGGTGAGAAGAGGGGGTGCAGGTCACTATAGAGGGGTGAGAAGAGGGGGTGCAGGTCACTATAGAGGGGTGAGAAGAGGGGGTGCAGGTCACTATAGAGGGGTGAGAAGAGGGGGTGCAGGTCACTATAGAGGGGTGAGAAGAGGGGGTGCAGGTCACTATAGAGGGGTGAGAAGAGGGGGTGCAGGTCACTATAGAGGGGTGAGAAGAGGGGGTGCAGGTCACTATAGAGGGGTGAGAAGAGGGGGTTCAGGTCATTATGTAGACGCTATAGAGGGGTGAGAAGAGGGGGTGCAGGTCACTATAGAGGGGTGAGAAGAGGGGGTGCAGGTCATTATGTAGACGCTATAGAGAGGTGAGAAGAGGGGGTGCAGGTCACTATAGAGGGGTGAGAAGAGGGGGTGCAGGTCATTATGTAGTCACTATAGAGAGGTGAGAAGAGGGGGTGCAGGTCACTATGTAGACGCTATAGAGGGGTGAGAAGAGGGGGTGCAGGTCACTATGTAGACACTATAGAGGGGTGAGAAGAGGGGGTGCAGGTCACTATGTAGACACTATAGAGGGGTGAGAAGAGGGGGTGCAGGTCACTATAGAGGGGTGAGAAGAGGGGGTGCAGGTCATTATGTAGACGCAGTAGAGGGGTGAAAAGAGGGGGTGCAGGTCATTATGTAAACACTATAGAGGGGTGAGAAGAGGGGGTGCAGGTCACTATAGAGGGGTGAGAAGAGGGGGTGCAGGTCACTATAGAGGGGTGAGAAGAGGGGGTGCAGGTCACTATAGAGGGGTGAGAAGGGGGGGTGCAGGTCACTATAGAGGGGTGAGAAGAGGGGGTGCAGGTCACTATATAGGGGTGAGAAGAGGGGGTGCAGGTCACTATAGAGGGGCGAGAAGAGGGGGTGCAGGTCATTATGTAGACGCTATAGAGGGGTGAGAAGAGGGGGTGCAGGTCACTATGTAGACACTATAGAGGGGTGAGAAGAGGGGGTGCAGGTCACTATAGAGGGGTGAGAAGAGGGGGTGCATGTCATTATGTAGACGCTATAGAGGGGTGAGAAGAGGGGGTGCAGGTCACGATAGAGGGGTGAGAAGAGGGGGTGCAGGTCACTATAGAGGGGTGAGAAGAGGGGGTGCAGGTCATTATGTAGACGCAGTAGAGGGGTGAGAAGAGGGGGTGCAGGTCATTATGTAGACGCAGTAGAGGGGTGAGAAGAGGGGGTGCAGGTCACTATAGAGGGGTGAGAAGAGGGGATGCAGGTCACTATAGAGGGGTGAGAAGGGGGGGTGCAGGTCACTATAGAGGGGTGAGAAGGGGGGGTGCAGGTCACTATAGAGGGGTGAGACGAGGGGGTGCAGGTCACTATAGAGGGGTGAGAATGGGGGTGCAGGTCATTATGTAGACGCTATAGAGGGGTGAGAAGAGGGGGTGCAGGTCACTATAGAGGGGTCAGAAGAGGGGGTGCAGGTCACTATAGAGGGGTGAGAAGAGGGGGTGCAGGTCACTATAGAGGGGTGAGAAGAGGGGGTGCAGGTCACTATAGAGGGGTGAGAAGGGGGGTGCAGGTCATTATGTAGACGCTATAGAGGGGTGAGAAGAGGGGGTGCAGGTCACTATAGAGGGGTGAGAAGAGGGGGTGCAGGTCACTATAGAGGGGTGAGGTCATTATGTAGACGCTATGGTGAGGTCCTCTCCATCAGTTCTCCTGTTGGTCTCTCCACCTCTTGGCGCCATTGCTTGTACGGTGGTCGGGTCCATGTTGTATACTGTAGGGGGAGGATGTTACGTGTGAGGGGGTCACAATGAGTCTCTGTAATGGAGAGGATGTTTCTGGAATCCTCCATGACCCTCTCCTGTTTCCAATTCTTCTCATGAAGCGACTTCTCTCCAGAGTTCAGGAGCTGGATGTTCCTCCAGGCCATGGTGGGCTTAGTGGTTGCCCCATGACCTGAAGCATGACAGCCATTGACACAACAGCCCCCCACATAGCATGCAGCGAGTCCATGCCACCTCCACACACACTGGAACACCGTGCAGGACAGAGGGTGGGAGCACGGGGTGGGGGCACACGTCTGGCCTTACCTTGACCTCATCACACTGGAAGAGGTGCAGATCAGCTTTACTCTGCGTTGGCTCTTTGCACACAAGGGCCAGAATGGAGTCGTATCTGCAAGTGTTCATCACAGCTTTACAGAGCTGGATGCTGCTGACTGGGAAATGCTCTAATTCAGTCTGTGCAGAAACGAAAGGACAAACATTGTGCCGCTCTGTACACTGCAACCTATGGTGAGAGGATCAGCATGCATGGACAACCGCCAACCAAGGGGGGCCCTCATGCACACAACCACCCTCTTCCCACTTAGGGTTGCTGGGTCCTACAAACCTTCTACTTCACCCACAGCTCTCATGTTAAAGGAGAAGAGGAAGCCGAAGACTAGATTGTGAAGATGTCCATGACCACCAACAATGGTCTTCAATTCATTTCCAGTTAAGGGATCACCAAAAGTATAAAGTGACCATCAAACATTGAGAAGATAAAAATCACCATGTCCTACCAGCGCATAATCTGCTGCATTAAAGTCTCAACATCTGTAAATATTATACAATCAGCTCCACGAGGCCTCAACCAACATCTCTCAGGGCTTCGACAAACATCTCCATCCTGGGGCCATCACCATCCACAAGGCCTCAACCAACATCATTGTGCCCAGAGCTACCAACATTACCAGGTCAAGGCCTCGATACCACCAGCTATGACCAACATCACTTACTCAGGGCTTCGACAAACATCTCCATCCTGGGGCCATCACCATCCACGAGGCCTCAACCAACATCATTGTGCCCAGAGCTACCAACATTACCAGCTCAAGGTCTCGATACCACCAGCTATGACCAACATCACTTACTCAGGGCTTCGACAAACATCACCATCCACAAGGCCTCAACCAACATCACAGTGCCCAGAGCTACCAACATTACCATTCAAGGCCTTGATATCACCAGCTATGACCAACATCACTCAGGGCTTCGACAAACCTCTCCATCCTGGGGCCATCACCATCCACGAGGTGTCAACCAACATCATTGTGCCCAGAGCTACCAACATTACCATTCAAGGCCTCGATATCACCAGCTATGACCAACATCACTTACTCAGGGCTTCGACAAACATCTCCATCCTGGGGCCAGGACCAGCATTACTAAGGGCTTCAACTAGCATCACCATCCCAGGGCCATGTCCCCAATGTTTAGAGCTATGACCAACATCACTCAGGGCATCGACTAGCATCATTATTCAAAGACCATGTCCGCCATGCCAAAGCTCCTGCAACCAACACTCAATCAGGACTTCTAGATATACGCAGAGCCCAGCGCCAAGCCCAACATTACTCACTAGGCTTGGACTCCCCATGGGAGCTCTCCCGTATCATACATGGGACGTTACCTTGGTCTCTATATCATACAGACTAACTGCTTTGTCATCCACTTGGAGGTGCATGTCCTGTGTCCACACTTTTCCCTTTGCATCCAGTAACTTTAACTTGCGGATTCCATCGTCTACGGTGAGCACTGCGTCCTTACGATCCATGATGAACGTAGTGAGGTGCTGCAGTACATTGTAGGAGCAGGTTCACATGTCAACAGGCCATGAGGAGTGGAAAGATTTAGGAAATTTTGCTAGTTTACAGGCACAAACTAAATAACTGAGAGACTACAGACGGATTTACCCCAATATAAACACCGGTCCCTACACCACCACTGTCCACATCACCAGAGAGAAGGACTAGACTTTACCTCAACATGATACTGGGAGGTCTCCGACACCACGCTGACGCTGTCCCGGGCGTAGCTCTTTCTTTGCTCTGTGAAGAGACATTCACAAGGTTGGAGGGTACTGCCACTGGTATGGCCTGGTGCTGGGATCCTAACAGGGTCAGTGGTCACTGCCACCCAGGGAAGAGAAAGCCTGGTGCATGGTGGTACAGGAGCTGAGAACCCTGGCCAACGCATCCACTAGTATTCATGTCACTTTATTAGGATCCATGATGTGATCCAATCAAAATACCTGCACCTCAGGTGGGAGGACTGAGCATTCTGCATTTTCCACAGTTGGTCATCTCGCAGCTGGGTCTTCTTTATCCCCAGGGGTCACCATGTAGTTGGGGCTTCTTTATCCCCAGGGGCACCATGTAGTTGGGGTTTCTTTATCCCCAGGGGGTCACCATGTAGTTGGGGCTTCCTTATCCCCAGGGGGTCACCATGTAGTTGGGGCTTCCTTATCCCCAGGGGGTCACCATGTAGTTGGGGCTTCCTTATCCCCAGGGGGTCACCAAGTAGTTGGGGCTTCTTTATCCCGAGAGGGTAACCTAGTAGTTGGGGCTTCTTTATCCCCGGGGGGCCACCATGTAGTTGGGGCTTACTTATCCCCAGGGGGTCACCATGTAGTTGGGGCTTCCTTATCCCTAGGGGGTCACCTAGTAGTTGGGGCTTCTTTATCCCTAGGGGGTCACCATGTAGTTGGGGCTTCCTTATCCCCAGGGGGTCACCATTTAGTTGGGGCTTCCTTATCCCCAGGGGGTCACCAAGTAGTTGGGGCTTCCTTATCCCGAGAGGGTAACCTAGTAGTTGGGGCTTCTTTATCCCCAGGGGCCACCATGTAGTTGGGGCTTCTTTATCCCCAGGGGGTCACCATGTAGTTGGGGCTTCCTTTTCCCTAGGGGTCACCTAGTAGTTGGGGCATCTTTATCCCCAGGGGGTCACCATGTAGTTGGGGCTTCCTTATCCCTAGGGGGTCACCATGTAGTTGGGGCTTCCTTATCCCCAGGGGGTCACCAAGTAGTTGGGGCTTCCTTATCCCCAGGGGGTCACCAAGTAGTTAGGGCTTCCTTATCCCTAGGGGGTCACCATGTAGTTGGGGGCTTCCTTATCCCTAGGGGGTCACCATGTAGTTGGGGCTTCCTTATCCCCAGGGGGTCACCATGTAGTTGGGGCTTCCTTATCCCCAGGGGGTCACCAAGTAGTTGGGGCTTCTTTATCCCCAGGTGGTCACCATGTAGTTGGGGCTTCCTTATCCCCAGGGGGTCACCATGTAGTTGGGGCTTCCTTATCCCCAGGGGGTCAGCAAGTAGTTGGGGCTTCCTTATCCCCAGGGGGTCACCAAGTAGTTGGGGCTTCCTTATCCCCAGGGGGTCACCTAGTAGTGGGGGCTTCCTTATCTCCAGGGGGTCACCTAGTAGTTGGGGCTTCCTTATCTCCAGGGGGTCACCAAGTAGTTGGGGCTTCCTTATCCCCAGGGGATCACCATGTAGTTGGGGCTTCCTTATCCCCAGGGGGTCACCAAGTAGTTGGGGCTTCTTTATCCCGAGAGGGTAACCTAGTAGTTGGGGCTTCCTTATTCCTAGGGGGTTACCATGTAGTTGGGGCTTCCTTATCCCCAGGGGGTCACCAAGTAGTTGGGGCTTCCTTATCCCTAGGGGGGTCACCATGTAGTTGCGGCTTCCTTATCCCTAGGGGGTCACCATGTAGTTGGGGCTTCCTTATGCCGAGAGGGTCACCAAGTAGTTGGGGCTTCCTTATCCCCAGGGGGTCACCAAGTAGTTGGGGCTTCCTTATCCCCAGGGGGTCACCATGTAGTTGGGGCTTCCTTATCCCCAGGGGGTCACCATGTAGTTGGGGCTTCTTTATCCCCAGGGGGTCACCATGTAGTTGGGGCTTCCTTATCCCCAGGGGGTCACCATGTAGTTGGGGCTTCCTTATCCCTAGGGGGTCACCTAGTAGTTGGGGCTTCTTTATCCCCAGGGGGTCACCATGTAGTTGGGGCTTCCTTATCCCCAGGGGGTCACCAAGTAGTTGGAGCTTCCATATCCCCAGAAGGTCATCTAGAAATTTGGGCTTCCTTTCACCCTTAGTGCAACCTTGAAATTGGGGCTCTTTATGGGGTTACCTCATTCATAAAGGGTCATCTAGTAGTTGAGGCTTTTTTATCCCCAGAGGGTCATCGAGTAGTTGGGGCTTTCTTATCCCCAGAAGGTCACCTGTTAGCTAGGGCTTCCTCATTCCTAGAGGGTGACCTAGTAGTTGGGGTTTCTTTATCCCCAGAGGGTCACTCAGTAGTTGGGGCTACCTTGTCCCCAGAGGGTCATCTAGAAGTTGGGGATTCCTTATCCCTGGAGGGTCACCAAGTAAATAATGTTTCCTTATCCCCAGATGGTCACCGAGTCCTTGGGACTTCCTTATCCCCAGTGGGTCCCCCTGATGGCCAGGCATCTACAAGGGTCTTTGTGAGTACCCCAGGCCTTGGCATTCGGATCACATGATATGGTACTTACCAAAACGTTCATACTGAAGCAGTGACTATTAGTAGATCGCTTCTGTGCCTGCACAAATTCCACAAAGTAACACAGCACACCCCAAGATAAGTGACCCCCACACAAAATGTTGAGTTATATATTGTTATGTGGGGATGTATAAATCTAATGTTTAGGGGTCTACAAAATGAAGAGCACCACCCTTATTCTAGGAGCAATGGCTGGTAACGTTATCTCCACCGCCCCTGAAGCTCACGGAGATCACGTCACTAATGGGGTGCAGGATATAGAATAACACGGAGGGATAAACCACACCTCAGCACACAACAAACGGGCGCAGCTCTACCTTTCTTTTTATGTTTGGATGAAGACCGCAAGAAGTAAATCCCATCCCCTGCGATCCAAATGGAGAATAACAGGAAGGTAGAAGGTGATGAGGTAGATGTCTGTCCATCATAGCCCTAGATGTCCGTCACCAGGCGCTCGCACCTCCGTCACCAGGCGCTCGCACCTCCGTCACCAGGCGCTCGCACCTCCGTCACCAGGCGCTCGCTCGCACCTCCGTCACCAGGCGCTCGCTCGCACCTCCGTCACCAGGCGCTCGCTCGCACCTCCGTCACCAGGCGCTCGCTCGCACCTCCGTCACCAGGCGCTCGCTCGCACCTCCGTCACCAGGCGCTCGCTCGCACCTCCGTCACCAGGCGCTCGCTCGCACCTCCGTCACCAGGCGCTCGCTCGCACCTCCGTCACCAGGCGCTCGCTCGCACCTCCGTCACCAGGCGCTCGCTCGCACCTCCGTCACCAGGCGCTCGCTCGCACCTCCGTCACCAGGCGCTCGCTCGCACCTCCGTCACCAGGCGCTCGCTCGCACCTCCGTCACCAGGCGCTCGCTCGCACCTCCGTCACCAGGCGCTCGCTCGCACCTCCGTCACCAGGCGCTCGCTCGCACCTCCGTCACCAGGCGCTCGCTCGCACCTCCGTCACCAGGCGCTCGCTCGCACTTCCGTCACCAGGCGCTCGCTCGCACCTCCGTCACCAGGCGCTCGCTCGCACCTCCGTCACCAGGCGCTCGCTCGCACCTCCGTCACCAGGCGCTCGCTCGCACCTCCGTCACCAGGCGCTCGCTCGCACCTCCGTCACCAGGCGCTCGCTCGCACCTCCGTCACCAGGCGCTCGCACCTCCGTCACCAGGCGCTCGCACCTCCGTCACCAGGCGCTCGCACCTCCGTCACCAGGCGCACACGTCCGTCACCCTTAGCCTGTCACCAGGTACACGTCTGTCTATTATGATCCCTCGGTATTATATACAGGTCGGCACCGGTCAGGGCCCAGAACAATAAAACTTCTTTACCATAAAGACTCTTGGCGCTTGTTCTTCCAGTTTTCTCAGATTTAACAGAGGAAAGGTCATAATTACTAGAGGAAAGAAAGGAGAGAGGCATCAGGGACACCAGAGATGTACATGCTGTGTGTGTATGTGATGTGTATATATGCACTGTTTGTGTGTATATATGCTGTGTGTGTATGTGATGTGTATATATGCACTGTATGTGTGTATATATGCTGTGTGTGTATGTGATGTGTATATATGCACTGTATGTGTGTATATATGCTGTGTGTGTATGTGATGTGTATATATGCACTGTATGTGTGTATATATGCTGTGTGTGTGTATGTGATGTGTGTATATATACTGTATGTGTGTATATATGCTGTTTGTGTGCACGCATCTCTATATGGCTCTGTATGTGTGTATATGTGATGTGTATATGCTCTATATTTGTGCATATGTGCGTAATATGTATGTATTAAGTGGGAGAAGGGGCCCCATTCAGAAGTCTGCTATGGGACCCTGCCTCTCCTAGGTACGCCCTGGCTCTAACACCAACCCAGACACAACCTGCAAACATGGCGAGACCTGGCTGTGAAGGTGGCGGAGTCATGGGAGCACTTACCTGGGTTCCGGGGAGGCATTTCCTAACCCTCCCTGGTAGTAACTGGAGAAATGTCCATTCATGATGGGCGGCCTGTGAGAAAGGACAACATTATAGACATAAAACAGAACCAGCACCAGAGCCACAAATACAAAACTATAGAGAAGAAACCAATGTTATGTGGAAATAAACAAAATAGACACAAACCGCTCCATCCTGCGTGTAATGGCCCCTGGTGCGTTCCCGCACCCGCGTCGCCTCACAGCTTCCCCTCCCGCACCCGCGTCGCCTCACAGCTTCCCCTCCCGCACCCGCGTCGCCTCCCCACTTCCCCTCCCGCGTCGCCTCCCCACTTCCCCTCCCGCACCCGCGTCGCCTCCCCGCTTCCCCACCCGCACCCGCGTCGCCTCCCCGCTTCCCCACCCGCGTCGCCTCCCCGCTTCCCCTCCCGCACCCGCGTCGCCTCCCCGCTTCCCCACCCGCGTCGCCTCCCCGCTTCCCCACCCGCACCCGCGTCGCCTCCCCGCTTCCCCACCCGCACCCGCACCCGCGTCGCCTCCCCGCTTCCCCTCCCGCGTCGCCTCCCCGCTTCCCATCCCGCACCCGCGTCGCCTCCCCGCTTCCCCTCCCGCACCCGCGTCGCCTCCCCGCTTCCCCTCCCGCACCCGCGTCGCCTCCCCGCTTCCCCTCCCGCACCCGCGTCGCCTCCCCGCTTCCCCTCCCGCACCCGCGTCGCCTCCCCGCTTCCCGTCCAGCCTGGAGGGATTCAGAGGGATGTGGCACCCACATCTACAACTTTGAGATCTTCCTATTTTTTCACAAGTGTCTTTTACTAGCGCTTACACAATTTAGGAAATTGGGTGTTCCGGGAATGTGAACGTCTGATACAAAACCCTACAATGCTATAAATAAATGAATACAACAAAACTCAACATCATTAGTCACAAAGTGGAGCTGAAATGGTTTGATTTTATGATTCACTAAATGTTATGGCCACTCTAATATATGTGGAGTTTATAACAAGATGGCTGCCACTGGAAACTACAAGTCCCATGATCCTGTACTTCTCAGTAACCCCTCCTCCCTCTTATGCTCCACCCCTAGTGATGATGTAACAGACTGTCCAGTTACCATAGTAACGATGTGTAGCTGCCATCACCACACCCCGGCCATACTGGATGCACTGCAACCAACCCACTACAGCCAAACTGATCACATGACCAGGCAGCTGCAGGACATGTGATGTGGACATGTGACCAGCAGCATCTTCTGTCCTGCATCCGCTCCACAGCATTTTCTGCTAAGTAAATACCAACTAATTCCATATTTACCCATTTGTACAAGAATTATGCCCATTCCTGGAATACCCCTTTAACCCCTTAACAACCTTGGAGTTACATGTACTTGCAGGTCCCTGATGTCAGCAGTGCGGGGGCCCGGGACCCCTGTGTAACAGCTGAGATTGCCATAGCTGCGATCCCGCTTGTTTAACCCTTGAGGCACCGCAGTGGCTATAATGCTCCTAGACTCCTCCCCGCCATGATTGGCCCTGCTGTGCCAGTTTCGGGGGCGTCTCGTCCCACGGTCCGGACAATGACCCCAGGTCCTGCATCTCCATAGGCCGACATCATACATCAGGGGAAAAAAACAAAAGTTTAAAAAATATTTATAAACAAGATAAAGTAAATATCTTTAACCCTTTCAGGACCTGGCCCTTTTTTGTTTTTTCATTTTTCACTCCCCATGATCAAAAATCCATAACTTTTTTATTTTCCCATGTACAGAGCTGTGTGACAGCTTATTTTCTGCGTAACAAATTGCACTTCGTAGAGATGGTATTTATTATTCCATGCCGTGTACTGGGAAGCGGGAAAAAAATTCCAAATGCAGTGAAATTGGTAAAAAAAACGCATTTGTGCCGTTTTCTTGTGGGCTTGGATCTTACGGATTTCACCGTCTGCTCCAAATGACATGTCTACTTTATTCTTTGGGTCGGTGCGATTGCGGGGATAACAAATTTGTATAGGTTTTATAATATTTTCATACATTTAAAAAAATTAAAACCTCATGAACAAAAATTTTTTGGGGGATTTTGCCATCTTCTGGCGCTAATAACTTTCTTATACTTTGGTGTGCAGAGCTGTGGGTGGTATCGTTTTTGCAGATTTTGATGACCTTTACAATGTTATCATTTTTAGGACTGTACGACCTTGTGATCACTTTTTATAGAATTTGTAATTTTTTTTTAAATGACAAAAAAGTGCCATTTTCGACTTTGGGCGCAATTTTCTTTTACAGGATTAAACACAGTGAAAAAACCGTTATCATATTTTGATAGATCGGGAATTTTCGGACACGGCGATACCTAATGTGTTTATGATTTTTACTGTTTATTTATATCAGTTCTAGGGAAAGGGGGGTGATTTGAATTTTTAGGTTTTTTTATTAGAATTTTTTTTTTTTTTTTCACTTTTTTTTATTTTTAGTATTTTTCAGACTCCCTATGGTACTTTAACCCTAGGGTGTCTGTACCATCCTATCATATACTGCCATACTACAGTATGGCAGTATATGGGGATTTTACTACTCATACGTTACAATGTGCTGATAGCACATTGTAATGCATGGGTTAACCCGAAGTAGCCTCGGGTCTTCCTGAGACCGGGGCTACCATGGCGATGGATCGCCGCTCCCCGATGACGTCACGGGGAGCAGCGATCCTCGAAATGATGGCGGCGCCATCCTTTTGAAACCGGCGGCGGCAATCAGCGGGAAGACACCCGCGAGCGGTGCTGGCACCGATCGCGGGTGTTGCCGGTAAACCTTTGCTGCAATATGCAGCAAAGACTTACCGGCTATAGAGAGGGCTCAGCGCGTGAGCCCTCTCCATGCACCCGCGGCCGACCGGTGACGTGCTATTGCGTCACGGGTCGTGAAAGGGTTAACGTCAGGGGATCACAGTTTCCTAATTCCCGAGGCTCTGGCATCCTTGGGTCCAGAGATAAATATCTCGGAATGGGACCATAGCAAATGGGTCAGGTTTAGCATCAATGCCATCCAGGGATTCACCCAGATCCAATTGCAACGTCCCTGCCAATGCGCATGGCAGAGGAATTGTGAATAAGATCTTTTACTACTCAGTGTATACTGTATATAGGTAATTGAGCAGTGGTAGATCCTGCCTGGATAGGCAAGGGTTAAAGCAATGCTATGTTATCATCCAATGATGTTCTACTGTTTGTAACTGGAGTGTGACTGGAGGAGGAGACGACCTGACTGGGGAGGAACTAAACCCTAAGGGGAGGAGTCAGTCAGAGCTGAGAGAGAGTTCTAGAAACTTCCGAGAGCAAATCTCTCAGGCCCAGCTCTCACCACAGGAGAAGCTCCTAGGCCTCAGCTCATCAACCTGACACAGAGTGACACCGAACCACAAACAGGACAAAGCTCCATCCCAGCCTGCCCCTGCATCCAGGCTGGTGACCCAACTCCTGAGGATCCTCTCCAAGATCACTCCAGTACTGCACTTGTATCTACCAGGGACACACACTACAGACACTAAGGACTGCCCCATCCATCTACCAGGGACACACACTACAGACACTAAGGGCTGCCCCATCCATCTACCAGGGACACACACTACAGACTGTAAGGGCTGCCCCATCTATCTACCAGGGACACACACTACAGACACTAAGGGCTGCCCCATCTATCTACCAGGGACACACACTACAGACACTAAGGGCTGCCCCATCCATCTACCAGGGACACACACTACAGACACTAAGGGCTGCCCCATCCATCTACCAAGGACACATACTACAGACACTAAGGGCTGCCCCATCTATCTACCAGGGACACATACTACAGACACTAAGGGCTGCCCCATCCATCTACCAGGGACACACACTACAGACACTAAGGGCTGCCCCATCCATCTACCAGGGACACACACTACAGACACTAAGGGCTGCCCCATCCATCCACCAGGGACACACACTACAGAAACTAAGGGCTGCCCCATCTATCTACCAGGGACACACACTACAGACTCTAAGGGCTGCTCCATCCATCTACCAGGGACACACACTACAGACACTAAGGGCTGCCCCATCTATCTACCAGGGACACACACTACAGACTCTAAGGACTGACCCATCCATCTACCAGGGACACACACTACAGAGTGTAAGGGCTGCCCCATCTACCTACCAGGGACACACACTACAGACACTAAGGGCTGCCCCATCTATCTACCAGGGACACACACTACAGACTCTAAGGACTGCCCCATCCATCTACCAGGGACACACACTACAGACACTAAGGACTGACCCATCCATCTACCAGGGACACACACTACAGAGTGTAAGGGCTGCCCCATCTACCTACCAGGGACACACACTACAGACTCTAAGGACTGCCCCATCCATCTACCAGGGACACACACTACAGACACTAAGGGCTGCCCCATCTATCTACCAGGGACACACACTACAGACACTAAGGGCTGCCCCCATCTATCTACCAGGGACACACACTACAGACACTAAGGACTGCCCCATCCATCTACCAGGGACACACACTACAGACACTAAGGGCTACCCCATCTATCTACCAGGGACACACACTACAGACACTAAGGACTGCCCCATCTATCTACCAGGGACACACACTACAGACACTAAGGGCTGCCCCATCCATCTACCAGGGACACACACTACAGACACTAAGGGCTGCCCCCATCTATCTACCAGGGACACACACTACAGACTCTAAGGACTGACCCATCTATCTACCAGGGACACACACTACAGACACTAAGGGCTGCCCCTATATATCTACCAGGGACACACACTACAGACACTAAGGGCTGCCCCATCCATCTACCAGGGACACACACTACAGACACTAAGGGCTGCCCCATCCATCTACCAGGGACACACACTACAGACACTAAGGGCTACCCCATCTATCTACCAGGGACACACACTACAGACACTAAGGACTGCCCCATCTATCTACCAGGGACACACACTACAGACACTAAGGGCTGCCCCATCCATCTACCAGGGACACACACTACAGACACTAAGGGCTGCCCCCATCTATCTACCAGGGACACACACTACAGACTCTAAGGACTGACCCATCTATCTACCAGGGACACACACTACAGACACTAAGGGCTGCCCCTATATATCTACCAGGGACACACACTACAGACACTAAGGGCTGCCCCATCCATCTACCAGGGACACACACTACAGACACTAAGGGCTGCCCCATCCATCTACCAGGGACACACACTACAGACACTAAGGGCTACCCCATCTATCTACCAGGGACACACACTACAGACACTAAGGACTGCCCCATCTATCTACCAGGGACACACACTACAGACACTAAGGGCTGCCCCATCCATCTACCAGGGACACACACTACAGACACTAAGGGCTGCCCCCATCTATCTACCAGGGACACACACTACAGACACTAAGGGCTGCCCCATCCATCTACCAGGGACACACACTACAGACACTAAGGGCTGCCCCATCTACCTACCAGGGACACACACTACAGACACTAAGGGCTGCCCCATCTATCTACCAGGGACACACACTACAGACACTAAGGACTGCCCCATCTATCTACCAGGGACACACACTACAGACACTAAGGGCTGCCCCATCTATCTACCAGGGACACACACTACAGACTGTAAGGGTTGCCCCCGGGAGAACCAGTACATCAGCCTCACCCTCCATATTTCTTGTACACACCACCTGCTGGAGAGCTGCCAGACTGCAGGACAGCCCTCCGGTTCCCATACCAAGCACCGTGACACTAGTGTGCCTCGGCCGTAACCGCCAGCCACTCAGGTATTCTGGGCCCCGGCGGCCTCCAGGCCCCAAGGAAAGGCCCCGGTGGGGGATGTTGCACAATGATGCCAGAACTCTGACCCTTCGAGAAGCTGTGACTTCTCCACGGTACTGGAAGCGATACCCAGTAGGAGGGACCCATGACCCCTGCGGGGGGTGGACAGGGGGGCGGTGTCCGCACCTCATATAATCAGACATCTCTGGGATCCCATTTACCATCAAGTGCAGAGGGAGATCTTAAGGTGTGGACTATCAGGTCCCATTAGGCCACACACAAGGTAAGGAGCTTACTGAACTGCTGGTACTTGTAGTTCCACCTGTGTAACTGTATATATAACTATTGTGTGTCCTGCGCCTTCAGGAAATTAAATATAAAACTTCACCTGTGTCGCCCTTTTATCTCAATCCACGAATCCCCGTCCGAGTCTCGCTTATATACACGTTACCGGGTCGGTTCCTCACCCTATAGGATCCTGTTACGGTCGGGGCAAATATTGACACCTTCCCGCACCAGGACGAGGAGTGTATAGAGAGCTCACGGGCTGAACGCTCTCCATACACAGCGGGTGTCCGCTACATGATACAGCTGACACCCGCCTGTTACTGCCCTGGTAAGTTACCTTACCCTTACACTGGAGCCGTCATTCTGGATGCTCGATCGGCGCCACCCATGACGTCATCGGAGGGCAACCATGGTTTGCCATGACAGCCTATAGCAGTGGTGGTGAACCTATGGCACGGGTGCCAGAGGTGGCACTCAGAGCCCTCTATATGGGCACTCTTGCCTTCACCACAGGGCAGAGTTCGCCAGACAGGACTCAAGGCCTATTGCAGTCCCAGGCAGTCCACGACTCCAGAAGGAAGCTACAATGATGATCCAAACTTCCTCTCCTTCTTTCTACTGTATTGGTGTCCTCAGGTGCCTATACAATGTAATCCTGTGACAGAGCAGGGAGTAATAAGTTACTGCTTAAATTGTCGCATTGGCACTTTGCAAAAAATACATGGGTTTTGGTCGTAGTTTGGGCACTCAGCGTCTAAAAGGTTTGCCATCACTGGCCTATAGTCTCATTGAGAGTCATAGGCTGCCATGTGTAATGATTTC
Organism: Engystomops pustulosus; assembly: GCF_040894005.1. Classification (NCBI taxonomy): domain Eukaryota; kingdom Metazoa; phylum Chordata; class Amphibia; order Anura; family Leptodactylidae; genus Engystomops; species Engystomops pustulosus. The sequence goes on along the minus strand of NW_027285044.1, from coordinate 232,949 downwards.
TAATAGCCAGCAGATGGCAGCGATTAGAGATCAGCAGTAATAGTGCTACATACTGCAATCAGACCCTGCAGGGCTAAAGTAACCTGGAGGGTCTTAACCCCTTTGTGTCTGAGCCATTTTATATAACTGTGTTTTTATTAGGTTTTTTCATTTTTTCCATGCTTATACAACAGTAGAGAATGTTACATAGTCTACAATTGGGATACATTATTAATACATCTGTTTTCAAACATAGTAATGAGAGTAGGTCTTGCCAACCTACCAAGATTCATTTATACAGTAAAGGGGGGAATCCCCAGGAACCATAACATTAGGAGAACATAAGAAACAACTCCCTAAAGAGAGAACAGAGTAAATTAACCAATGGGGGAATTTGACACAAGACAAGACACAAGGTGGAGAGAGGTGAGGTTTGATATCCGAACTAGCTGAGTGGTGGGTGCTTCCTGTCATGGAAGCTGTTTCCTAACAGACATTCCGCCCCGTCCAATAGTCATCCCACGGAGCCCAGATGCCATTAAAGGTATCTATCTTATTCTGCAGGAGTGAAGTGAGATATTCCATAGTTCGAGTCTCTTGTATACGAGTACAGAGCTCCACTCTAGAAGGTGCTGTGGGTTTTTTCCACTTCGCGGAAATTAGGCATTTTGCTGCAGTGAGGAGGTGTGGGAGCAGCCTAGTTGAGTGTTTACGCAGTCCTGCCGGGTAGAGGTTCAGTAAACATACACTGGGGTCCGTGGGTATCTGATATTTGAGAACCGAGGATAAAATACTCGTAACGGTGGACCAGTAAGGTTGTATAACTGGACATAGCCAAAATATATGTGGCACATCTGCCCCCCCTGCCCCACAGCGCCAGCAAGTATCAGGTGAATCAGGGTAAACTCGGTGTAGTAGTGCCGGTGTGTGGTACCATAACATTAGTAACTTATACTGATTTTCCTTGTACTGGACGCACTGTGACGTCTTCGCTGCTCTATCCCATACTTGTTGCCATGTTTCCAATGGCAGTTCTCTGCCCAAGAAAGATTCCCATTTCCTCATATAGGTGTGTTTTGGTATTTCTGTTGGGTTGGGGTTTATTAGTATTCTGTAGATTGTGGAGATGAGCCCTGCTGTGGATGTGTTCAACTTACAAAGTCGCTCAAAGTCTGTGGGTATAGATACTGTCAATGAACCATACAGGGAGGAGAGAAAGGATTTAATTTGTAGGTAACTAAACATAGCTTGAGACGGTAAGCTAAATCTGTCTACCAGATCTGGAAACTCCAAGATCATCTTGGACCCTGCATCAATAATATCCGCAAAGCGAAACAAGCCCTTTTGGTGCCATGGCCTAGACATAGGGCCCGTGAGGCTCGATGGGAGGAGTGGATTATATAAGAAGGAAGTCATAGGGGAGTGGGTGGATTCCAGGGGAAAAAGTTTTCTGCATTTCAACCATATGGATCTGGTATGGTTCATGGGACCCAGGAGTGCAACCTCTGGTTGAGCTGAGGCAGTTGCCCAAAGATAAGCGTTCGGGTGTGTTGGAGCACACCACAGTTTTTCTATCTCCATCCATTTGGAGTACGCGAGGAGAGTGGACCAGGCTGGAATTCTACGCAGATGTGCTGCCCAATAATACTTAAGCAGGTCCGGCACACCTAGTCCCCCCCTATCCCTTGGTTGAACCATTAATGTACGCACTAGTCTATGGCGCTTGTGGGCCCATATAAAGTGCATTAGTGAAGCTTGTATTTTCCTGAGAGTTGTTAGGGGGACCGGGATCGGTAGGGTTTCGAAATGGTACATAAATTTTGGAAGGATAGTCATTTTAATTGCCGTGATTCTACCGAAAAAAGAGATCGGTAGTGAGTTCCATTTGTGCAATAGAGTCTTTACCGATTCAATCAGGGGGGGGTAGTTTTGAGTGTATAATGTTTTGTAAGTAGGGGTGAGACGGATGCCCAGGTATTTTAAGGATAATGTCTGCCATCTATAATTGTAATTCGCTTTCAATAAGGTAAGTGTAGGCTGAGGTAAATTGAGAGGCAAGGCTTCTGTTTTACTAATGTTAACCTTATAGCCGGATAGTCTACCGTAATTGTCTAGTAATCTGTGCAGATTTGGGAGCGTAGTGTGAGGGTGGGTGAGGGTCAGTAGGATATCGTCCGCAAAGAGCGAGAGCTTAAACTCCCTATCTCTTACTAGCACTCCCCTGACATCTACAGATCGCCGGATGGTTGCCGCTAGCGGTTCTATACATAGGATGTATAGAAGAGGGGATAGTGGGCAGCCCTGACGCGTCCCATTACGTATTGGGAACCTGGAAGACGTAATGTGGGGTAGTTTGATTGAGGCAGAGGGGAAAAGATACAAATTCTTAATAGCCTCTAGAAAAGGACCATGAAGGCCATATGCCCTCATGGTCCGTAGCATAAAAGACCATCCCAAGCGGTCAAAGGCCTTCTCTGCATCGAGGCTCAAAAGGAGGGCCTCACTTTTAGTTTTATTGACTACCTCAATCAAATCAATGGTTCTCCTCGTATTATCCCCCCCTTGCCGACACGGGACAAATCCAACTTGGTCCTTGTGAATTAGCTGGGGGATCCATTGTAGGAGCCTATTAGCCAATATTTTTGTAAAAATCTTATAGTCCGCATTTAGTAATGCGATGGGCCGATAGTTGGAGCTGTCCAGTGGGTCTTTGTCAGGTTTGGGTATTAGGGTAATATACGAGTATGACATTTCTTGTGGGATGTGCGTCCCCTGGAGGAAGGCGTTATACAGTTTAAGTAGATGGGGGGAAAGAATGGAGTGATATGTTTGATAATATAGATATGTGAATCCGTCTGGGCCTGGGGATTTGCCCGATGGGAGGGATTTTACGACCTCTGCTAGTTCTTCCGCCTCAATAGGGGTGTTGAGGGACACCAATGCTTCAGGGGAGAGGTGGGGGAGGTCACATGACTGCAGATATGAGTCGATTTGGGAGTCGCGCAGGATAGGATCTGAAGGCAATGCGTTCGGCAGATCATACAGCTTTGAGAAATATGTTTGAAAAATATCTGATATTTCCCGAGGATCATAGGATATGGATCCATCTGGGCGCCGAAGGGAGTGGGCTGTCGATCTACCAGATTTTTCTGACAGTTGTCTCGCTAGTAGAGTATGGGCTTTGTTGCCTCTCTCATAGTATTTTTGTTTAGAATAAAGCAGGAGTTTCTCTATGTGTGTGATAGTAAGTTCCTTTAATTTGGCTCTGATTTCCACTACTTTTTTAAGGAGAGGTCTGGATGGATGTAGTAAGAGGGCATCCTCTAAAGAGCGAAGTTGGGTCTGCAATTCTATTTTGGTTTTATTTTGTTCTTTTTTTGCCGCGGCCGCCAGCGAGATACATTTTCCCCTCACCATCATTTTGTGTGCTTCCCAGCACATTGGCAATGACATAGAATCTGCTGTGCTCTGGAAGTGTTTAGTGATTACCTCGGTCAATGCATCCCGCTGGAGGGGCTTTTTCAGGAGGGATTCGTTAAGTCTCCAATGACATGCTCTTACACACGGGTTGGAGGCATTTAATTCTAGTATTAGGGGGGCATGATCCGACCATGTTATGGGGCCTAAGTTTGACTTTTTCATAATCCGTAGAAATTGTATGGAACCAAAGAAATAATCTATCCTAGTGTGTGTTCCATGTGGTGGGGAGTAGAAGGAGAAGGAGCGATCTTTTGGGTTGTCTATCCTCCACAAGTCATAGAGCCCTTGCTGTCTGAGAAGCATCCGAAATTCCCTTGTGAGTCTAATGAGGGTGGGGGATGGAGGTGCATTTTGTTCCGCTAAGCGGTCCATATGTGCCGAAAAAGGCAGGTTAAAGTCGCCCCCCCATGAGTAACATTGCTGGTGAGAATCTAGATAGGCGCTTAAAGACTTTTCTAAGGAATCTCAATTGGCCCGTATTGGGTGCATAAACGTTACATAGAGTGACAGGTATCCCCTTGAGGGACCCGTGTATAATGATATATCTTCCCTTTGGGTCCAATATTGTCTCAGTAACCTGAAGTGGACATGAAGCCGCTATTAACACAGCTACTCCTCCCCGCCTTCTTTCACCCACAGCCATGTACGACAGGGGGTACATGCCTTTCGCAAAGGCGCATGATCCTGAGGCATCAAAATGAGTTTCCTGCAAAAACACTATCTCTGCCCCCTGTGCCCGCATTTCTAATAAGGTTATGCGTCTTTTCGCGTTGGAGTTCAACCCTTTAACATTTAGTGACAGAATCTTAACCATGATGCTGGCGGCGAGGACAGAGGGCGCAGATGGTACCTTTCATCCCCGGTGAGGTGAGTGACGTTGCAGTTCAACGATCGTGTGTTGCCAGGGAGGGGCCACGTTTGTTTGGCTAGTAGCAGATACCTAAATAGAGACACAAGAGGAGAGGTGGGGGGGAAAGGGGGACAATAACAAAATAACACTTTGAGTGTTAGACATAACCAATCAACGTCTGTACAGACTAATTTTGGTATGAGTGTTTTTAAAGGTGGTCTGTGGGGGCAGCGGAAAATCCACAGTCCCCCCCAGGCCAACCCCAGACACCCTACAAAAGAAAGGGGCATACCATAAATTTAACAATTAATACTTAACGTGTAGAAAGTAGTGAAAAGTAGGAGGTTACTCGCCGGTCCCTCCGATCACCAAAGCTTCCTGGGGGAGCCAGGAGCGTCCATGGTCAAAGTTGAGGAAAAGGATTGTCTTCCGGTGGCATAAATCAGGTGTTTGAGTCCTTCAAGTGGCGCCGGGGTGATGGACGATTTCTTTTCCTTTGTACCTGGGACCATTCCGGGGGTAGAGCTGCCGGGGGTGGTGATATGTCCCAATCTTGAATTTCCGGGATATCCATTCCCAATGTATGACAGAAGGACTGTAAATCAGCGTGGGACTGTAGCAAAGCCGTCTGGCCGTTTTTGGTTGCCATGAGTGCAAATGGGAATCCCCAACGATAAGGGATCTCGTTGTCCCGTAGTTTAAGTAATAGAGGCTTCAGTTGACGACGCTTGTGCAATGTTATCCAAGAGAGATCTGCGAAGACTTGTACTTGGACTCCGTCAAAGATGAGGGGATTGGTTTTTCTAGCTTTCAGCATTATTTGCTCCTTGAGCTCGTAGTCCGTTACGCAGCACACTATATCTCTTGGCCTAGTCGCTGACCCTCGTGGGCCCAAAGCTCTGTGAGCTCTGTCAAACTTGATCTTATGAGCTGGGGGTTGGTCTAGGATTTGGTTGAATAAAGCTTCCAAGAGACTTTTAACATTTTCAGCCCCTCGTGGTTCCGGTACCCCCCGGACTCGGATGTTATTGCGGCGCCCTCGGTTGTCAAGGTCTTCGATGTGTCGGTTCATGTCTCTTATGACCGTTGCTTGAGTGGCCACATTCTCTTGTAGCTGTGAGATATATACTCTGGTATCATCATGAGATTTCTCAATGCCGTCCACCCTGTCAACTAGAGAGCGCAAATCTTGTCTGACTGAGCTTAGTTCTTTGCGGAAGGTGTCTTTAACATCTTCAATTAACCCCTTAAAGTCTGCTTTCGTTGGTAAGCTTTGAAGCAGGGCCTGCAGGTCAGGTGGAAAGGGGTACGAGAGTTTAGCAGGTGAGCCTTCTGTAGACTCCGGACTGTGTGGTGATTGCCAGGGGTCCGGTCTGGCAAGCAGCCCAGTAAGTGAAGGTGTAGCACTCAGATCATTCTCTTGTGAGTCAGCCCAACTCACTCCGGTGGGAGAGCCTGTAGTAGCCACTGTGTGGTCTCTTTGATCACATCGGGATGGACAGCCCAGCATAATCTCTGGGGATTGTCGTCTGCCTTGGAGCAGTGGGCTTCTCCTAGGGTCTATTGCAGGCCTGGGTTCTTGGTTTGGCTCAGCCGTCATCATGGGGGGCTCCCACCCAGGCGGCTCTCCACCCTCCTGATGGTTGCGTAAGGGGGAGGCCGCCGTATGAGGTACCAGGGAGTGTAGCTTCTCTGGCTTGTGTTGGAGAGGGGGGAACTCTGCCAGGCCGGGGAATCCCGTGGAATCAAGCTGGGGGGGCCCCAGTGTCTCAACAGCCCCTCCTGATGCAGCACGACCTCTACCCTCCTGATGACTGTGTAAGGGTGAGGCCGCGCTGTGAGTCCCTGAGGGACCTGGAGACTCACACCTGGAGGTGCCGGAGTGTCCCAAAGCTGCAATCTGGGGGGGCCCTGTATTCGGCTCCGTTGCAGCACAACCTCCACCCTCCTGATGGATGTGTAAGGGGGAGGCTGCGCTGTTTCCCGCTGCTAAAGTGGCCCAAGATGGCGGCGGAGGGGAGCTGCTCTCATGCTCCTGGGCTAATGGTGTCTGGCCCGTGAGCGGTTTCCCTACCGCAGCTTGTGGCGGCGCTCGCCTGCGGTCCGGGGGAGCCTGGTTGCTGGTACCTGAGGTCTGCGGGGAGACTTGCAGGAGGCTGGTGGCTGCCGCTCTGTTCGCGCCAGTCCGCGCACGTGGAGGAAGAGGCCGCGTCCCCGCTGCTGGCCTGGTTCCAGATCCCGATGTGCCGGTAAGGTAGCGATCCATCGTTGGGTCCGGGTTCGTAGGGGGTCCCGAGGTGGTTTGGCCCCGCTTGGGACCTTTTCTGGTCTGCCCTGCCAGGTTTGCGCTGCTAATTAAGCTTGTGTTCGGTGATCGGGCACGGGAGCTGCGGAGCACACGTCCTACTCCATCAAGCTCTAGGACACGCCGTTGTCTGAGCCATTTTAGACCTTTAGGACCAGGCCTGAATTTTAACAGTTGTAATTTTTCTGCTTTTCAGGCAGATGGCGACGGCACCCGGGTGACTTTATCACTAACATTTCCCGCATGTCCTGCTTTGTATCGGCGGAGGGTTTTTTGCCTCCTCGCTCTTTTTTAGGTTGTCGGGAGGTGCAGAATTGTGGGCGCAATTTTTCTCATTTTTATGAAAATTATTTAGAGGTTTATGTGACTGTGAGAGGCCTAAACAGCAGGAAAACCCCATGAATTAGGTTATTATAGAAACTGCACCCCTCAAATTTAAGAAGTGTTAACCCTTTAGATGTTTCTCAGGGGTTAAAACAAAATGGAGGTGTCATTTACAAGCTGTTATTTTTTTTAGACAATATATTAATTGCCGAAAAGTATTAAATGCCGAAAAACTCCACAAACTTTGAAAGCCAATTTCTCCCGAGTATGAGGACCAGCCAGGCATAGAATGGGAGGAGCATAGATCAGGGGGAGGGGCATAGAACGGAAGGAGCATAGATCAGGGGGAGGGACATAGAACGGGAGGAGCATAGATCAGGGAGAGGGGCATAGAACGGGAGGAGCATAGATCAGGGAGAGGGGCATAGAACGGGAGGAGCATAGATCAGGGGGAGAGGCATAGAACGGGAGGAGCATAGATCAGGGGGAGGGGCATAGAACGGGAGGAGCATAGATCAGGGAGAGGGGCATAGAACGGGAGGAGCATAGATCCGGGGGAGAGGCGTAGAACGGGAGGAGCATAGATCAGGGAGAGGGGCATAGAACGGGAGGAGCATAGATCAGGGAGAGGGGCATAGAACGGGAGGAGCATAGATCAGGGGGAGCATAGATCAGGGGGAGAGGCGTAGAACGGGAGGAGCATTGATCAGGGGGAGAGGCGTAGAACGGGAGGAGCATAGATCAGGGGGAGAGGGGCATAGAACGGGAGGAGCATAGATCAGGGGGAGAGGGGCATAGAACGGGAGGAGCATAGATCAGGGGGAGAGGCGTAGAACGGGAGGAGCATAGATCAGGGAGAGGGGCATAGAACGGGAGGAGCATAGATCAGGGGGAGAGGCGTAGAACGGGAGGAGCATAGATCAGGGAGAGGGGCATAGAACGGGAGGAGCATAGATCAGGGGGAGAGGCGTAGAACGGGAGGAGCATAGATCAGGGAGAGGGGCATAGAACGGGAGGAGCATAGATCCGGGAGAGAGGCGTAGAACGGGAGGAGCATAGATCAGGGAGAGGGGCGTAGAACGGGAGGAGCATAGATCAGGGAGAGGGGCGTAGAACGGGAGGAGCATAGATCAGGGGGAGAGGGGCATAGAACGGGAGGAGCATAGATCAGGGGGAGAGGCGTAGAACGGGAGGAGCATAGATCAGGGGGAGAGGCGTAGAACGGGAGGAGCATAGATCAGGGAGAGGGGCATAGAACGGGAGGAGCATAGATCAGGGGGAGAGGCGTAGAACGGGAGGAGCATAGATCAGGGAGAGGGGCATAGAACGGGAGGAGCATAGATCAGGGGGAGAGGCGTAGAACGGGAGGAGCATAGATCAGGGAGAGGGGCATAGAACGGGAGGAGCATAGATCCGGGAGAGAGGCGTAGAACGGGAGGAGCATAGATCAGGGAGAGGGGCGTAGAACGGGAGGAGCATAGATCAGGGAGAGGGGCGTAGAACGGGAGGAGCATAGATCAGGGAGAGGGGCGTAGAACGGGAGGAGCATAGATCAGGGAGAGGGGCGTAGAACGGGAGGAGCATAGATCAGGGAGAGGGGCGTAGAACGGGAGGAGCATAGATCAGGGAGAGGGGCGTAGAACGGGAGGAGCATAGATCAGGGGGAGAGGCGTAGAACGGGAGGAGCATAGATCAGGGGGAGAGGCGTAGAACGGGAGGAGCATAGATCAGGGGGAGAGGCGTAGAACGGGAGGAGCATAGATCAGGGAGAGGGGCATAGAACGGGAGGAGCATAGATCCGGGAGAGAGGCGTAGAACGGGAGGAGCATAGATCCGGGGGAGAGGCGTAGAACGGGAGGAGCATAGATCAGGGGGAAAGGCGTAGAACGGGAGGAGCATAGATCAGGGGGAGGGGCATAGAACGGGAGGAGCATAGATCAGGGGGAGAGGCGTAGAACGGGAGGAGCATAGATCAGGGAGAGGGGCATAGAACGGGAGGAGCATAGATCAGGGAGAGGGGCATAGAACAGGAGGAGCATAGATCAGGGGGAGAGGCGTAGAACGGGAGGAGCATAGATCAGGGAGAGGGGCGTAGAACGGGAGGAGCATAGATCAGGGAGAGGGGCGTAGAACGGGAGGAGCATAGATCCGGGGGAGAGGCGTAGAACGGGAGGAGCATAGATCAGGGAGAGGGGCATAGAACGGGAGGAGCATAGATCCGGGAGAGAGGCGTAGAACGGGAGGAGCATAGATCCGGGGGAGAGGCGTAGAACGGGAGGAGCATAGATCAGGGGGAAAGGCGTAGAACGGGAGGAGCATAGATCAGGGGGAGGGGCATAGAACGGGAGGAGCATAGATCAGGGGGAGAGGCGTAGAACGGGAGGAGCATAGATCAGGGAGAGGGGCATAGAACGGGAGGAGCATAGATCAGGGAGAGGGGCATAGAACGGGAGGAGCATAGATCAGGGAGAGGGGCATAGAACGGGAGGAGCATAGATCAGGGAGAGGGGCATAGAACGGGAGGAGCATAGATCAGGGAGAGGGGCATAGAACGGGAGGAGCATAGATCAGGGAGAGGGGCATAGATCAGGGAGAGGCGTAGAACGGGAGGAGCATAGATCAGGGAGAGGGGCATAGAACGGGAGGAGCATAGATCAGGGAGAGGGCCAAAGAACGGGAGGAGCATAGATCAGGGGGAGAGGCGTAGAACGGGAGGAGCATTGATCAGGGAGAGGCATAGAACGGGAGGAGCATAGATCCGGGAGAGAGGCGTAGAACGGGAGGAGCATAGATCAGGGGGAGAGGCGTAGAACGGGAGGAGCATTGATCAGGGAGAGGGGCATAGAACGGGAGGAGCATAGATCAGGGGGAGAGGCGTAGAACGGGAGGAGCATTGATCAGGGAGAGGGGCATAGAACGGGAGGAGCATAGATCCGGGGGAGGGGCATTTTTTGTGGAGGAGATCAACTTTTACGGGGGGGTTCAATAGCGAATAATCAGATTTTATTAACTCTTTAATGGTGGTGTTTGAAAAAATCATTAATTCTTGTTTATGGTTTTTAGCACCATTCACCGCACCATTAAAATAATGTGTTCTCTTTATTCTGTGGGTCATCACGATTACGGCTTTTGGCAACTTGTTTTGCAGAACATAAAAGTCATTTTGTGAGAGATTTGCAGCTAACAATGGGCAGAACATTGATATATTTTTGTGTACAGCGCTGGTTTAGAGCTTAGTTTTTGCGGGACAAGCTGTACTTTTACTTTGTATCATGTTGGGGTAAACTTTACTTTTTGATCACTTTTTATGTGGTCAGATGTGAAAAGTTTTAAGAGTTTTTTTGTGTGTTTTTTTACGGCGTTCACTGTCCGGGTTATTGACAATTTTATTTTATTGTACGGGTTGTTATGGAAGTGGCAATATCCAATATGTTGTGGGTTTTTTAGTACTTTTCACTTTTTTATGTTTATGTATTTGATTACTGCATGGGATGGGACTTCAGGGGACTTTTATTCTTTTTTTTTATATTTTTTTTTAAATTTCACTTTTTTTTACTGTTTTATTTTGTCGCAGGGTGGGACATGAACCAGTGATCATTTGATCATACTAATGTATTGCAGCATATTACAGTCAGCCAATTCTGCACGATCCTAACAGGCTGTTACTAAAGGCAGCCTTGGGGTCCTTATCGGACCTCAGGGTTGCCATGGTAACTATCGGCACCTCCGTGCCCTCTAAAGGGTTAAACAGCCAGGATTGCGACTATTGCGTACCGCTGGGATCCCCCGGCGATCGCCATGATGTGATTCTACGTCAAGGTGCGGAAACGACCCACATTCTATGACATAGAATCACGTCAAGGTGCGGGAAGGGGTTAAATAATGGGAAAAAAAATGTAACAATGTTTTTAAAAAATATGAAAAAATTGTAAAAAAAAGTAAAAGTTGAAGTCACCCCCCCCCCCTTTCCTTAGATCATATAAAAGTAAATAAACCGTAGGAATCAAACATGTTCGGTATCATCGCGTCCCAAAATGTCCGATATAAAATATAATAACAAATTTTCCTGGCGTTTATCCCCGTAACGGAAAGTAGCGCCCAAAGTCAAATGTGACACTTTTTTGCTTTTTGAAAAATATAAAAAAATTCTATAAAAAGTGATCAAAAAGCTGAACAGTCCTCAAAATAGTAGCAATAAAAATGTAATCCAAATTTACAAAAAAATGACCCCACCCACAGCTCCGGGCACCGAAGTATGAAAAAGTTATGAGCGCCAGAAGACGGCAAAATGAAGATTTTTTTTAGTCCTGTCATCCGGGGCGCAAAGCAAAAGCCTAAAAATCCACAAGAAAACGGCATAAATGTGTTCTTTCACCAATTTCACAGCATTTGGAATTTTTTCCCGCTTCCCAGTACAGGACATGGAATATTAAATACCATTTTGAAGTGGAATTTGTTACGGAGAGAACAAGCCGCCACACAGATACGTGTAAAAATAAAAAAGTTATAGATTTTTGAATGTGGGGAGTGAAAAATGAAAAATGCAAAAACTAAAAAGGGCCTTAACCCCTTCCCGCCACGGCCCTTTTTCGATTTTGCGTTTTCATTTTTCACTCCCCACATTCAAAAATCTAACTTTTTTATTTTTCCATGTACAGAGCTGTGTGATGGCTTATTTTCTGCGTAACAGATTACACTTCAAAATGGTGGTATTTAATATTTCATGCCGTGTACCGGGAAAAAAAATTCCAAATGCAGTGAAATTGGTAAAAAAACGCATTTGTGCCTTATTCTTCTGGGCTTGGATTTTACGGATTTCACTGTGCACCCCAAATGACAGGGATACTTTATTCTTTGGGTCGGTGCGATTGCGGGGATACCAAATTTGTATAGGTTTTATAATGTTTTCATACATGTAAAAAAATTTAAAACCTCCTGTACAAAATTTTTTGGGGGGATTTTGCCATCTTCTGGCGCTAATAACTTTTTCATACTTTGGTGTGCAGAGCTGTGGGTGGTATCGTTTTTTGCAGATTTTGATGATGTTTTCAATTAAATCATTTTTAGGACTGTACGACCTTGTGATCACTTTTTAAAGAATTTTTAAATTTTTTTTAAATGGCAAAAAAGTGCCATTTTCGACTTTGGACGCGATTTTCCGTTACGGGGTTAAATGCAGTTAAAAACCGTTATCATATTTTGATAGATCGGGCATTTTCGGACGCGGCAATACCTAATGTGTTTATGATTTTTACTGTTTATTTATATCAGTTCTAGGGAAAGGGGGGTGATTTGAATTTTTAGGGTTTTTTATTATAATTTTTTAATTTTAACTTTTTTTTATTTTTATGTTTACTATTTTTCAGGTACTTTAACCCTAGGGTGTCTGTACGATCCTATCATATACTGCCATACTACAGTATGGCAGTATATGGGGATTTTACTACTCATACATTACAATGTGCTGACAGCACATTGTAATGAATGGGTTAACCCGAAGTAGCCTCGGGTCTTCGTGAGACCCGAAGCTACCATGGCGACGGATCGCCGTTCCCCCACGGGGAGCGACGATCCATGGAAAGATGCCGGCGCCCACGCACTGCCGTCGGCGATTAACGGTAAAACACCCGCGATCGGTGCCGGCAATATGCAGCAAAGACTTACCGGCTATGGAGAGGGCTCGGCCTGCGAGGCCCTCTCCATGTACCGGGATCCGACATGGGACGTACTATTACGTCACATGTCAGTAAGGGGTTAAAGGAGAAATGGTGGCAGCTTGAATTGGGTTGATAAGGTTCTGTTTCCCGGAGGCTGGTGAGAGGGTCTCAGTCATTCAGGGCTGGGAGTGATTGTTGTGCGGACCACTATAAATCCCTTCCTGCGCCTCTCAGCACCCGCGCGTTCTGGGAGAGTCTATAAAAGGAGAACTAAGTGACCGCGCGTAATCTTCAGGGGTCCGGGACGTCACAATCAGTATCAAAATACATTTATTGTAGCATTCCCTCCCAAACATAATAACCAATGGGATATAGCCACTCCCAATAGCGTTACTACACTCCTTAGGGGTGACTTTTTGGGGGTTTCTCTTGTTCTCAGCGCCCCCTCCCTTACATCCACATTTTTGGGGACATTTTTTCGTATAGAACCTCAATTTTGTTTTACTTTATATTCGAAGCTTAAATGGTTAACAATCTTACGTCAACATAAAGCAGACACATGGTTAACCCCTTACAGCACCATGACGTTCCCCTGTCCGTACAATCCATGCAGGAGGCCGTCTCTATGTGACGCAATCCTGGGCGTTTAATTCTTTAGGCACCGCAGCACCTAAAGGGTCACCCACCTCTCCACCCAGCCATCAGAACCACAGCGCTAGGTACAGGGGTGCCAATCGTCTCCTCTGCTCCCGTATCTAGGCGGTGTTCCTGGTTCTGTATCTAGGCGGTGTTCCTGGTTCTGTATCTAGGCGGTGTTCCTGGTTCTGTATCTAGGCGGTGTTCCTGGTTCTGTATCTAGGCGGTGTTCCTGGTTCTGTATCTAGGCGGTGTTCCTGGTTCTGTATCTAGGCGGTGTTCCTGGTTCTGTATCTAGGCGGTGTTCCTGGTTCTGTATCTAGGCGGTGTTCCTGGTTCTGTATCTAGGCGGTGTTCCTGGTTCTGTATCTAGGCGGTGTTCCTGGTTCTGTATCTAGGCGGTGTTCCTGGTTCTGTATCTAGGCGGTGTTCCTGGTTCTGTATCTAGGCGGTGTTCCTGGTTCTGTATCTAGGCGGTGTTCCTGGTTCTGTATCTAGGCGGTGTTCCTGGTTCTGTATCTAGGCGGTGTTCCTGGTTCTGTATCTAGGCGGTGTTCCTGGTTCTGTATCTAGGCGGTGTTCCTGGTTCTGTATCTAGGCGGTGTTCCTGGTTCTGTATCTAGGTGGTGTTCCTGGTTCTGTATCTAGGCGGTGTTCCTGGTTCTGTATCTAGGCGGTGTTCCTGGTTCTGTATCTAGGCGGTGTCCCTATTGCTGATACAGTCCCAGTCTGGACACCCGGACATTTCAGCCCCACAATACGACGGGTCATGAAGTGGATTATTGCCCTGGGGCACTTACTGCTCATCACTGGTGACTCCACCTTGTAGAAGGGACCTCCTGGTGTCAGGATGTCACAGATATTGCCATCTCCTCCTCTTCAGGCCTGAAGACTCCAGACTGTGGAGAGAAGAGAGGAGATAACTGACTGGGATGATGAGGATCACTGGCAGGATGATGGGAGTTGTCACCTGTGCTACAGCGCTCACAGTGAATGAGACTAAATAAACAGAGAAGACAATGGTTTCCATTGTCCTCCGTGCAGTCCCAGAAGTAGTCACAATATCCCACGATGCACCTCCCCCCCCCCCTCCGCGAGGTCAGGAAGAAGCCGTTCAACCTATAGAGATTGTAGAGGAGCGCAGCCCCACATCTGGGCACGCCTGGTACTGCAGCTGAAGTGGACACAGCATGGAGAGCGCTGGGGTCATCCCAAAGAACCCCCCCAAGAACTGAGGAGGTGCAGCAGGACCCCCTGCCAGTGATGAGCCACCCATGAGGAGCAGCAGGACCCCCTGCCAGTGAGGAGCCACCCATGAGGAGCAGCAGGACCCCCTGCCAGTGAGGAGCCACCCATGAGGAGCAGCAGGACCCCCTGCCAGTGAGGAGCCACCCATGAGGAGCAGCAGGACCCCCTGCCAGTGAGGAGCCACACATGAGGAGCAGCAGGAACCCCTGCCAGTGAGGAGCCACACATGAGGAGCAACACATGAGGAGCAGCAGAACCCCCTGCCAGTGAGGAGCCACACATGAGGAGCAGCAGAACCCCCTGCCAGTGAGGAGCCACCCATGAGGAGCAGCAGGACCCCCTGCCAGTGAGGAGCCACACATGAGGAGCAGCAGGACCCCCTGCCAGTGAGGAGCCACACATGAGGAGCAACACATGAGGAGCAGCAGGACCCCCTGCCAGTGAGGAGCCACACATGAGGAGCAACACATGAGGAGCAGCAGGACCCCCTGCCAGTGAGGAGCCACACATGAGGAGCAACACATGAGGAGCAGCAGGACCCCCTGCCAGTGAGGAGCCACACATGAGGAGCAACACATGAGGAGCAGCAGAACCCCCTGCCAGTGAGGAGCCACCCATGAGGAGCAGCAGGACCCCCTGCCAGTGAGGAGCCACACATGAGGAGCAGCAGGACCCCCTGCCAGTGAGGAGCCACACATGAGGAGCAACACATGAGGAGCAGCAGGACCCCCTGCCAGTGAGGAGCCACACATGAGGAGCAACACATGAGGAGCAGCAGAACCCCCTGCCAGTGAGGAGCCACACATGAGGAGCAGCAGAACCCCCTGCCAGTGAGGAGCCACACATGAGGAGCAGCAGGACCCCCTGCCACTGAGGAGCCACACATGAGAAGCAGCAGGACCCGCTGCCACTGAGGAGCCACACATGAGAAGCAGCAGGACCCCCTGCCACTGAGGAGCCACACATGAGAAGCAGCAGGACCCCCTGCCACTGAGGAGCCACACATGAGAAGCAGCAGGACCCCCTGCCACTGAGGAGCCACACATGAGAAGCAGCAGGACCCCCTGCCACTGAGGAGCCACACATGAGAAGCAGCAGGACCCCCTGCCACTGAGGAGCCACACATGAGGAGCAGCAGGACCCCCTGCCACTGAGGAGCCACACATGAGGAGCAGCAGGACCCCCTGCCACTGAGGAGCCACACATGAGGAGCAGCGGGACCCCCTGCCACTGAGGAGCCACCCATGAGGAGCAGCGGGACCCCCTGCCACTGAGGAGCCACCCATGAGGAGCAGCAGGACCCCCTGCCACTGAGGAGCCACACATGAGGAGCAGCGGGACCCCCTGACACTGAGGAGCCACACATGAGGAGCAGCGGGACCCCCTGCCACTGAGGAGCCACACATGAGGAGCAGCAGGATCCCCTGTCAGAGAGGAGCCACTCATGAGGAGCAGCAGGACCCCCTGTCAGAGAGGAGCCACCCATGAGGAGCAGCAGGACCCCCTGCCAGAGAGGAGCCACACATAAGGAGCAGCATGAGCCACACATGAGGAGCAGCAGGATCCCCTGTCAGAGAGGAGCCACCCATGAGGAGCAGCAGGACCCCCTGCCAGTGAGGAGCCACCCATGAGGAGCAGCAGGACCCCCTGCCAGAGAGGAGCCACCCATAAGGAGCAGCATGAGCCACACATGAGGAGCAGCAGGACCCCCTGCCACTGAGGAGCCACACATGAGGAGCAGAAGGACCCCCTGCCAGTGAGGAGCCACACATGAGGAGCAGAAGGACCCCATATCATGTGTAATAAGATTTCAGGTGTCCTCCGGGTCACCTTTGTCTTTAGAAAAGCTTCTTACACGTCTTATTCTGGTTTATTTAATGTCTGATGACAATGTCCTATTTATCTATATGGACGAGGAAGAAGAAAGGAGAAAGGAGAGTGTCGCCTGTCAGGAGGATCCTAGGGTGTCATGGCGAGACATCGGGTCTACTATAGGGCCCATACCTTCCTCACACTAAAGATGCCTATGCACAGAAGACAAAACATATATGGGGTGGGTGACTATCTCCCTAATAGAACCCATGGTGCAGCCCATTTTCCACCAGGTTATCACCCTGCAGCACCTATAATAAGTAAGTGTGCAGCATCCCCCGGCGGCCCCTATAATAATGCCGCAGCATCCCCCGGCGGCCCCTATAATAATGCCGCAGCATCCCCCGGCGGCCCCTATAATAAATGCCGCAGCATCCCACGGCGGCCCCTATAATAAATGCCGCAGCATCCCCCGGCGGCCCCTATAATAATGCCGCAGCATCCCCCGGCGGCCCCTATAATAATGCCGCAGCATCCCCCGGCGGCCCCTATAATAATGCCGCAGCATCCCCCGGCGGCCCCTATAATAAATGCCGCAGCATCCCCCGGCGGCCCCTATAATAATGCCACAGCATCCCCCGGCAGCCCCTATAATAAATGGGGCAGCATCCCCCGGCGGCCCCTATAATAATGCCACAGCATCCCCCGGCAGCCCCTATAATAAATGGGGCAGCATCCCCCGGCGGCCCCTATAATAATGCCGCAGCATCCCCTGGCGGCCCCTATAATAATGCTGCAGCATCCCCTGGCGGCCCCTATAATAATGCCGCAGCATCCCCTGGTGGCCCCTATAGTAATGCTGCTGCATCTCCTGGCGGCCCCTATAATAATGCTGCAGCATCCCCCGGCGGCCCCTATAATAATGCCGCAGCATCCCCTGGTGGCCCCTATAATAATGCTGCAGCATCCCCTGGCGGCCCCTATAATAATGCCGCAGCATCCCCTGGTGGCCCCTATAATAATGCTGCAGCATCCCCCGGCGACCCCTATAATAATGCTGCAGCATCCCCCGGCGACCCCTATAATAATGCCGCAGCATCCCCCGGCAGCCCCTATAATAATGCTGCAGCATCCCCCGGCGACCCCTATAATAATGCCGCAGCATCCCCTGGTGGCCCCTATAATAATGCTGCAGCATCCCCTGGCGGCCCCTATAATAATGCCGCAGCATCCCCTGGTGGCCCCTATAATAATGCTGTACCATTCCCGCCACCATATAATACTGTATTATCCTCCGCTGTCACATTGTAATATTGTATAATACCTCCTCCAACTGTATAATAATAATAACACCGCCATCATCGGCTCCACAGCAAACATCATTTGTAAATCAAATTTATGCCCAGACTTTACATATGAAGAAACAGTGACTCCTACCTACAGGAGCATCATGTCCATCAGCCCCCCCCGCCCAAAGAAAGATCGAGGAGAGCCCCAATCAGGCTGCGGGAGCCCAGGTAGTGGCATCCTCTGCATCCAGAGAGTATGGGGCCACATGATGTAGGAGACTCCCTCCAGGTGGTTGTGGGAGCCCAGGTAGTGGCATCCTCTGCATCCAGAGAGTATGGGGCCACATGATGTAGGAGACTCCCTCCAGGTGGTTGTGGGAGCCCAGGTAGTGGCATCCTCTGCATCCAGAGAGTATGGGGCCACATGATGTAGGAGACTCCCTCCAGGTGGTTGTGGGAGCCCAGGTAGTGGCATCCTCTGCATCCAGAGAGTATGGGGCCACATGATGTAGGAGACTCCCTCCAGGTGGTTGTGGGAGCCCAGGTAGTGGCATCCTCTGCATCCAGAGAGTATGGGGCCACATGATGTAGGAAACTCCCTCCAGGTGGTTGTGGGAGCCCAGGTAGTGGCATCCTCTGCATCCAGAGACTATGGGGCCACATGATGTAGGAGACTCCCTCCAGGTGGTTGTGGGAGCCCAGGTAGTAGCATCCTCTGCATCCAGATAGTATGGGGCCACGTGATGTAGGAAACTCCCTCCAGGTGGTTGTGGGAGCCCAGGTAGTGGCATCCTCTGCATCCAGAGAGTATGGGGCCACGTGATGTAGGAAACTCCCTCCAGGTGGTTGTGGGAGCCCAGGTAGTGGCATCCTCTGCATCCAGAGAGTATGGGGCCACATGATGTAGGAAACTCCCTCCAGGTGGTTGTGGGAGCCCAGGTAGTGGCATCCTCTGCATCCAGAGAGTATGGGGCCACATGATGTAGGAGACTCCCTCCAGGTGGTTGTGGGACCCCAGGTAGTGGCATCCTCTGCATCCAGAGAGTATGGGGCCACATGATGTAGGAGACTCCCTCCAGGTGGTTGTGGGACCCCAGGTAGTGGCATCCTCTGCATCCAGAGAGTATGGGGCCACGTGATGTAGGATACTCCCTCCAGGTGGTTGTGGGAGCCCAGGTAGTGGCATCCTCTGCATCCAGAGAGTATGGGGCCACATGATGTAGGAGACTCCCTCCAGGTGGTTGTGGGACCCCAGGTAGTGGCATCCTCTGCATCCAGAGAGTATGGGGCCACGTGATGTTGGAAACTCCCTCCAGGTGGTTGTGGGAGCCCAGGTAGTGGCATCCTCTGCATCCAGAGACTATGGGGCCACATGATGTAGGAAACTCCCTCCAGGTGGTTGTGGGAGCCCAGGTAGTGGCATCCTCTGCATCCAGAGAGTATGGGGCCACATGATGTAGGAGACTCCCTCCAGGTGGTTGTGGGAGCCCAGGTAGTGGCATCCTCTGCATCCAGAGAGTATGGGGCCACATGATGTAGGAAACTCCCTCCAGGTGGTTGTGGGAGCCCAGGTAGTGGCATCCTCTGCATCCAGAGAGTATGGGGCCACATGATGTAGGAGACTCCCTCCAGGTGGTTGTGGGAGCCCAGGTAGTGGCATCCTCTGCATCCAGAGACTATGGGGCCACATGATGTAGGAGACTCCCTACAGGTGGTTGTGGGAGCCCAGGTAGTAGCATCCTCTGCATCCAGAGAGTATGAGGCCACATTATGTAGGAGACTCCCTCCAGGTGGTTGTGGGAGCCCAGGTAGTAGCATCCTCTGCATCCAGAGAGTATGGGGCCACATGATGTAGGAAACTCCCTCCAGGTGGTTGTGGGAGCCCAGGTAGTGGCATCCTCTGCATCCAGAGAGTATGGGGCCACATGATGTAGGAAACTCCCTCCAGGTGGTTGTGGGAGCCCAGGTAGTGGCATCCTCTGCATCCAGAGAGTATGGGGCCACATGATGTAGGAGACTCCCTCCAGGTGGTTGTGGGAGCCCAGGTAGTGGCATCCTCTGCATCCAGAGAGTATGGGGCCACGTGATGTAGGAGACTCCCTCCAGGTGGTTGTGGGAGCCCAGGTAGTGGCATCCTCTGCATCCAGAGAGTATGGGGCCACATGATGTAGGAGACTCCCTCCAGGTGGTTGTGGGAGCCCAGGTAGTGGCATCCTCTGCATCCAGAGACTATGGGGCCACATGATGTAGGAGACTCCCTACAGGTGGTTGTGGGAGCCCAGGTAGTAGCATCCTCTGCATCCAGAGAGTATGAGGCCACATGATGTAGGAGACTCCCTCCAGGTGGTTGTGGGAGCCCAGGTAGTGGCATCCTCTGCATCCAGAGAGTATGGGGCCACATGATGTAGGAGACTCCCTCCAGGTGGTTGTGGGAGCCCAGGTAGTGGCATCCTCTGCATCCAGAGACTATGGGGCCACATGATGTAGGAGACTCCCTCCAGGTGGTTGTGGGAGCCCAGGTAGTAGCATCCTCTGCATCCAGATAGTATGGGGCCACGTGATGTAGGAGACTCCCTCCAGGTGGTTGTGGGAGCCCAGGTAGTGGCATCCTCTGCATCCAGAGACTATGGGGCCACGTGATGTAGGAGACTCCCTCCAGGTGGTTGTGGGAGCCCAGGTAGTGGCATCCTCTGCATCCAGAGAGTATGGGGCCAAGTGATGGCGGCCACTTTTCCTCCTTGGATCACCCTATGGTGGGGTCACATGTTGGTGGTCCCTGTAGCCTCCTGCATCATCCCCAGTGTGGTACGTGTCCGCTCTTCACATGACAATCATAGAAGGCCTATGACTGCAGCAAAACTAAGCAGCATCTCCTTCCACACGTTGGAGGCCGGGCTCATCGTACAATTTGAGGACGTAGAGGTCCAGCCTCAGAGACATCAGTGGCACTCGCCACACATACAGGGGGGGGGGGGCGGCACTCGCCACACATACAGGGGGGGGGGGCGGCACTCGCCACACATACAGGGGGGGGGCAGGGCGCTCGCCACACATACAGGGGGGGGGGCAGGGCGCTCGCCACACATACAGGGGGGGGGGCAGGGCGCTCGCCACACATACAGGGGGGGGGGCAGGGCGCTCGCCACACATACAGGGGGGGGGGCAGGGCGCTCGCCACACATACAGGGGGGGGGGCAGGGCGCTCGCCACACATACAGGGGGGGGGCCCGGCACTCGCCACACATACAGGGGGGGGGGGCCCGGCACTCGCCACACATACAGGGGGGGGGGGCCCGGCACTCGCCACACATACAGGGGGGGGGGGCCCGGCACTCGCCACACATACAGGGGGGGGGGGCCCGGCACTCGCCACACATACAGGGGGGGGGGGCCCGGCACTCGCCACACATACAGGGGGGGGGGGCCCGGCACTCGCCACACATACAGGGGGGGGGGGCCCGGCACTCGCCACACATACAGGGGGGGGGGGCCCGGCACTCGCCACACATACAGGGGGGGGGGGCCCGGCACTCGCCACACATACAGGGGGGGGGGGCCCGGCACTCGCCACACATACAGGGGGGGGGGGCCCGGCACTCGCCACACATACAGGGGGGGGGGGCCCGGCACTCGCCACACATACAGGGGGGGGGGCCCGGCACTCGCCACACATACAGGGGGGGGCCCGGCACTCGCCACACATACAGGGGGGGGGGGCCCGGCACTCGCCACACATACAGGGGGGGGGGCCCGGCACTCGCCACACATACAGGGGGGGGGCCCGGCACTCGCCACACATACAGGGGGGGGGGCCCGGCACTCGCCACACATACAGGGGAGGGGGCCCGGCACTCGCCACACATACAGGGGGGGGGGCCCGGCACTCGCCACACATACAGGGGGGGGGGCCCGGCACTCGCCACACATACAGGGGGGGGGGGCCCGGCACTCGCCACACATACAGGGGAGGGGGGGCCCGGCACTCGCCACACATACAGGGGAGGGGGGGCCCGGCACTCGCCACACATACAGGGGGGGGGGCCCGGCACTCGCCACACATACAGGGGGGGGGGGCCCGGCACTCGCCACACATACAGGGGAGGGGGCCCGGCACTCGCCACACATACAGGGGGGGGGCCCGGCACTCGCCACACATACAGGGGGGGGGGCCCGGCACTCGCCACACATACAGGGGGGGGGGGCCCGGCACTCGCCACACATACAGGGGAGGGGGGGCCCGGCACTCGCCACACATACAGGGGAGGGGGGGCCCGGCACTCGCCACACATACAGGGGGGGGGCCCGGCACTCGCCACACATACAGTACAATACACCCACAGTTTACAACCTCAAGGAGAGACAGCCACCTCAAGGGGGCCCCCAGACATTGTAAAGGGAACAAAATGTTTCGTTAAAATCTAAAACCTCACCTCCCCAGAAGCGGCTGCTTGTAGAGGTAACGCTCGCCCGTCGCGTACTGACTGTAATGTCCCAAGATAAGTAACAAGAAGTGGTAAAAGAGTAACCAAGGAATTTATGACACCTTCCTGCGTCAGAGCCGGGACACCACCCGCACATAAAATCTACTCTACACCCACCAGAGGGTCACACACCAAACGTCCTTCCACACACGTAATGACTTCAGCATGAAGAGACCCCTAGCTGAACCATCACTGGGAAAAGTCCCTCACTAAATCCAGGTACCCAACACCGCGTGGGCCCGAGCACGGCCCGGACACCCCGGGGTGAGAAGTCCCACACAGAGGACCAAGTGAGCACCCCAATAGCCCAAACATGGAAGAAAACAAGAACCAGTGAGTTAGTAATGCCGGGGACCGGGAGCGTCAGGTGCCACCAAGGCCGGGGACCGGGAGCGTCAGGTGCCACCAAGGCCGGGGACCGGGAGCGTCAGGTGCCACCAAGGCCGGGGACCGGGAGCGTCAGGTGCCACCAAGGCCGGGGACCGGGAGCGTCAGGTGCCACCAAGGCCGGGGACCGGGAGCGTCAGGTGCCACCAAGGCCGGGGACCGGGAGCGTCAGGTGCCACCAAGGCCAGGTACTACTAATGCCCAGTACTAGGAGTGTCAGGTGCTTCTAATGCTGGGTACTGGGAGTGACCAGGTAGTAGCTCTGCAAGGTACCAATAAGGCCGGCTACTAATAAGGCCGGCTACTAATAAGGCCGGCTACTAATAAGGCCGGCTACTAATAAGGCCGGCTACTAATAAGGCCGGCTACTAGTAAACTTAAGCCAGATACAGGGAAAGTCAGGTACTGGTAATGCCAGGTGGTAGCAATGACAGGTAAGGCACAGAGATCTGTGTGCTGAGAATGCTAGGGGCTGGGAATGGCGCAGTGATCTTTGTACTGGTAATTTCAGGTACTAATAATGCCAGGTGTGGCGCTGTGATATTTGTGCTAGGTGATGCCAGGTACAGGTAACGCCAGGTGAGGTTCAGTGATCACTATACTACTAACGCCAGGTACAGGTAATGCCAGGTGAGGTGTAGTGATCATTATACTACTAACGCCAGGTACAGGTAACGCCAGGTGAGGTGCAGTGATCATTATACTAGTAACGCCAGGTACAGGTAACGCCAGGTGAGGTGCAGTGATCATTATACTAGTAACGCCAGGTACAGGTAACGCCAGGTGAGGTGTAGTGATCATTATACTACTAACGCCAGGTACAGGTAACGCCAGGTGAGGTGCAGTGATCATTATACTAGTAACGCCAGGTACAGGTAACGCCAGGTGAGGTGCAGTGATCATAATACTACTAACGCCAGGTACAGGTAACGCCAGGTGAGGTGCAGTGATCATTATACTAGTAACGCCAGGTACAGGTAACGCCAGGTGAGGTGCAGTGATCATTATACTAGTAACGCCAGGTACAGGTAACGCCAGGTGAGGTGCAGTGATCATAATACTACTAACGCCAGGTACAGGTAACGCCAGGTGAGGTGCAGTGATCATTATACTAGTAACGCCAGGTACAGGTAACGCCAGGTGAGGTGTAGTGATCATTATACTAGTAACGCCAGGTACAGGTAATGCCAGGTGAGGTGTAGTGATCATTATACTAGTAACGCCAGGTACAGGTAACGCCAGGTGAGGTGTAGTGATCATTATACTAGTAACGCCAGGTACAGGTAACGCCAGGTGAGGTGCAGTGATCATTATACTAGTAACGCCAGGTACAGGTAACGCCAGGTACAAGTAACGCCAGGTACAGGTAACGCCAGGTGAGGTGTAGTGATCATTATACTACTAACACCAGGTACAGGTAACGCCAGGTGAGGTGCAGTGATCATTATACTAGTAACACCATGTACTAGGAATGCTAGGTGGTGCTAACGTCAGGTACTTGTAACGCCAGGTACTGATAATAACAAGTACTTGGAATGCCAGGTGGTGGTAACGCCAGGTGAGGTGCAATGATCATTATACTAGTAACACCAAGTACTGATAATCCCAGGTACTAGTGACGCCAGGTACTGATAATCCCAGGTACTGGTGACGCCAGGTATTGATAATCCCAGGTACTAGTGAAGCCAGGTGAGGCATAGTGATCATCATACTAGTAAAACCAGGTACAGGTAACGCCAGGTACTAGTGACGCCAGGTACTGTTAATCCAAGGCACTAGTGACACCAGGTACTGTTAATCCAAGGTACTAGTGACACCAGGTACAGGTAACGCCAGGTACTGATAATCCCAGGTACAGGTAACACCAGGTACTGATAATCCCAGGTACTAGTGACGCCAGGTGAGGCGCGGTGATCATTGTACAGGTAACGCCAGGTACAGGTAACGCCAGGTACAGGTAACGCCAGGTACAGGTAACGCCAGGTACAGGTAACGCCAGGTACAGGTAACGCCAGGTACAGGTAACGCCAGGTGAGGTGCAGTGATCATTATACTAGTGACGCCAGGTACTGATAATCCCAGGTACTAGTGACGCCAGGTACTGATAATCCCAGGTACTAGTGAAGCCAGGTGAGGCGTAGTGATCATCATACTAGTAAAACCAGGTACAGGTAACGCCAGGTACTAGTGACGCCAGGTACTGTTAATCCAAGGCACTAGTGACACCAGGTACTGTTAATCCAAGGTACTAGTGACACCAGGTACTGTTAATCCAAGGTACTAGTGACACCAGGTACAGGTAACGCCAGGTACTGATAATCCCAGGTACTAGTGATGCCAGGTACAGGTAACACCAGGTACTGATAATCCCAGGTACTAGTGAAGCCAGGTGAGGCGCGGTGATCATTGTACTATTAACGCCAGGTACAGGTAACGCCAGGTACAGGTAACGCCAGGTGAGGTGTAGTGATCATTATACTAGTAACGCCAGGTACAGGTAACGCCAGGTGAGGTGCAGTGATCATTATACTAGTAACGCCAGGTACTAGTGACGCTAGGTGAGGCGCGGTGATCATTATACTAGTAACGCCAGGTACTGATAATCCCAGGTACTAGTGACGCTAGGTGAGGCGCGGTGATCATTGTACTAGTAACGCCAGGTACAGGTAACGCCAGGTGAGGTGCAGTGATCATTATACTAGTAACGCCAGGTACAGGTAACGCCAGGTACTAGTGACACCAGGTGAGGCGCAGCGATCATTGTACTAGTAACGCCAGGTACTAGTGACACCAGGTGAGGCGCGGTGATCATTATACTAGTAACGCCAGGTACTGATAATCCCAGGTACTAGTGACGCTAGGTGAGGCGCGGTGATCATTGTACTAGTAACGCCAGGTACAGGTAACGCCAGGTACTAGTGACACCAGGTGAGGCGCAGCGATCATTGTACTAGTAACGCCAGGTACTAGTGACACCAGGTGAGGCGCGGTGATCATTATACTAGTAACGCCAGGTATGATAATCCCAGGTACTAGTGACGCTAGGTGAGGCGCGGTGATCATTGTACTAGTAACGCCAGGTACAGGTAACGCCAGGTGAGGTGCAGTGATCATTATACTAGTAACGCCAGGTACAGGTAACGCCAGGTGAGGTGCAGTGATCATTATACTAGTAACGCCAGGTACAGGTAACGCCAGGTACTAGTGACACCAGGTGAGGCGCAGCGATCATTGTACTAGTAACGCCAGGTACTAGTGACACCAGGTGAGGCGCGGTGATCATTATACTAGTAACACCAGGTATGATAATCCCAGGTACTAGTGACGCCAGGTGAGGCGCGGTGATCATTATACTAGTAACGCCAGGTACAGGTAACGCCAGGTACAGGTAACGCCAGGTGTGGTACGGTGATCATTATACTAGTAACGCCAGGTACTGATAATCCCAGGTACTAGTGACGCCAGGTACAGGTAATGCCAGGTGAGGCGCGGTGATCATTGTACTAGTAACGCCAGGTACAGGTAACGCCAGGTACTAGTGACACCAGGTGAGGCGCAGCGATCATTGTACTAGTAACGCCAGGTACAGGTAACGCCAGGTACTAGTGACGCCAGGTGAGGCGCGGTGATCATTGTACTAGTAACGCCAGGTACAGGTAACGCCAGGTACTAGTGACGCCAGGTGAGGCGCAGCGATCATTGTACTGGTAACATGAAGCACAGAGACGTCTCATGGCGTCAGAGAAGCTGCTGCACAATCCAGGAAATGTTCAGCAGGATCCAGGAATATGGCGGCTTTCCGGAGGAATCCCGGAGCGATCCGGCCACATCCCGCCTCCTGCAGGGATCACAGCAATAACAAGAATAAGAGCTTTCTACTTACATGGAGCTGATCCTGAGCCGCACAAAGACTGGAGCTGCTCCGGAGAAGTGATTAATCATTAATACAGAACAGGAGTCCGGGGGAGGGGAGAGGAGGCAGCGGATTAACCTCTTACTGACTACAACTCCCAACACACAGCAAGCATCATCTACTGAGCAGCACAGCACTCAGAGTTACCCTATCATCACCCCCATCATCTTACACCATCATCACCCCCATCATATTACACCATCATCACCCCCATCATCTTACACCATCATCACCTCCATCATATTACACCATCATCACCCCCATCATATTACACCATCATCACCTCCATCATATTACACCATCATCACCCCCATCATATTACACCCATCACCCCCATCATATTACACCATCATCACCCCCATCATCTTACACCATCATCACCCCCATCATATTACACCATCATCACCCCCATCATATTACACCCATCACCCCCATCATATTACACCATCATCACCCCCATCATCTTACACCATCATCACCCCC
>NW_027285044.1:109652-205905 GCF_040894005.1 Engystomops pustulosus | reverse complement strand
CACACCACACCCCCCCCCCCCCGGCGGCTGCTGCCCCTGCGCGCGCACCCTCCCTGAGTGCACAAAACCCCCCACCACCCCTCCCACCACAACCCCATCACCCCCCCTCACCCCATCACATCCCCCCACCACCCTCCACCACTACCCCCACAATATACACCCCCCACCACTTACACCATCACCCCCATCAATTACCCCATCATCACCCCCAACCCACCCTCCCCACCATACCCCATCACCCCCCATCATATTACCCCATCATCACCCCCATCATCATCCTCATCACCCCCATCATATACACCACATCACCCCCATCATTACCCCTCATCACCCCCATCATATTACCCCATCCTCACCCCCATCATATTACACCATCATCACCCCCATCATATTACCCCATCATCACCTCCCATCATATTACACCATCATCACCCCCAATCATATTACACCATCATCACCCCCATCATATTACACCATCATCACCCCCATCATATTCACCATCATCACCCCCATCATATTACACCATCATCACCTCCATCATATTACACCATCATCACCTCTATCATATTACACCATCATCACCCCCATCATATTACACCCATCACCCCCATCATATTACACCATCATCCCCCATCATATTACACCATCATCACCCCATCATATTACACCATCATCACCCCCATCATATTACACCATCATCACCCCCATCATATTACACCATCATCACCCCCATCATATTACACCATCATCACCCCCATCATATTACACCATCATCACCCCCATCATATTACACCATCATCACCCCCATCATATTACACCCATCATCACCCCCATCATATTACACCATCATCACCCCCATCATATTACACCATCATCACCCCCATCATATTACACCATCATCACCCCCATCATATTACACCATCATCACCCCCATCATATTACACCATCATCACCCCCATCATATTACACCATCATCATTCCCATCATATTACACCATCATCACCCCCATCATATTACACCATCATCACCCCCATCCTATTACACCATCATCACCTCCATCATATTACACCATCATCACCTCCATCATATTACACCATCATCACCCCCATCATATTACACCATCATCACCCCCATCATATTACACCCATCATCACCCCCATCATATTACACCATCATCACAATACTGAGCGCTCTGAGGAGCAAAGTCTGGAACTTCCGCAAGTCAGGACCCGTTGTCTGCTCTGTCTATCTCCAGTCTTCCAAAGACCGCTTCAGCCACCTGCCATGATAGTTTCAGAGGAACCAATGCAGGTGGACAGAGCTCGGCTGTGTTTCCAGGAAAGTTCCAGGTGACTTCAGGAAAACCTCTGTCTCTATTGTGCCACCCAACAAAGCTTCTTCACATCTGAACATTCCTGTCTTACTCAGCTCCAGGATGGGTAAACCATTTCCAGCCTCTGCCTTCCTGGATTCCGGTTCGGCAGGAAACTCGTGGATGCTGCCTTTGTCTCTCAGTACCGTCTTCCTGTGGTCTGTCTCGAGAAGCCGCTGTTCATCTCATCAGTCAGTGGGCAGATTCTCCAAGATCCGATCTGGTACCGCACTGAACCCCTATGCCTACAAGTGGGTGTCTTGCAGAAAGAGAGACTCTCCTTTTACGTACTATCCCGATGCACATCTTCAGTTCTTCTGGGCCTGCCAAGGTTGCAGCGCCACGCACCTGTGCTTGACTGGCAGACGGGTGAGGTTCTCCTCTGAGTGCCAGTCACGATGTCTGGAAATGTTGTGTCCCTTTTCCGCCATCTCGCTTCCGAAGTCCTCCAAGCCTCTGGTGGATATCCATATGTGGACTTTGCTGAGGTCTTTTCAGACAAGCAAGCTAAGACTCTGCAGCCACACCGACCCTTCGATTGTCCAATAGACTTGATGCCGGACGCATCTCCTCCAGGGGTCGAGCGTATCCCCTATCTGTTCCCGAAACCGCAGCCATGACGGCCTATGTGAAGAAGAACCTTCAGAAGGGCTTTTTACGCAAGTCCTCGTCCCCTGCCAGTGCAGGATTCTACTTCGTGGTCAAGAAGAATGGTTTTCTCTGTCTGTGCATCGATTACCGCAGTCTCAATAAGGTCACAGTGAAAAACTGCTACCCAATACCCCTGATCACGGAACTGTTTGATCATCTACGTGGCGCCAAGGTTTTCACCAAGTTGGACCTGCAAGGGGCATATACTTTATGTCACGGGTGCTCCCGCGATCCATGTCTCTTCAAGGTACCCTCGGCTTGTTCACTGCCAGGTCCAAGCACCTCATCAAGGTTTGTCCTGTTTCTGCTTTCCTCCTCAGGTGTCCCGTAACCAAGATGAATTGGAGGAGGCGCAAGAAGAGGCTGAAGAAGAAGAGAGGAGAGGCCCTAAGGGGGGGGGGTACTGTCACGGGTGCTCCCGTGATCCATGTCTTGGACCGCGGGTACACCTGTGCTCTGCTGCCTGCCAGTCCCTGTCACCCTGCCCTCACTCACATATCCGGGCTCCTGCTCCTAGGGTGCGCGCACGCTCTCTTCCCTGAACTTAAAGGGCCAGCATCCTCCCCATTGGCGCTGGTCATTTCCGGGTTTCCCTTATAACCCGGCGGCTTCCTTCACTCCTGGTCAGATCTTCAAGTCTTCCCACTGAAGTGAAAGCCTCCTGTGTGTATCCCAAGGTCCTGTTCCTGTGTGTATCCCGAGGTCCTGTTTCCTGAGCGTTCCCAGACGCCTCCGTGTCCCTGTGCGTTTCCAGACGCATCCTGTGGCCCGTGTCCGGTGGTCCATATCCTGTGGTCCGTGTCCGGTGGTCCGTGTCCGGTGGTCCGTATCCTGTGGTCCGTATCCAGTGGTCCATATCCTGTGGTCCATGTCCAGTGGTCCTTGTCCTGTGGTCCATATCCTGTGATCCGTCTCCGGTGGTCCGTAGCCTGTGGTCCATATCCTGTGATCCGTGTCCGGTGGTCCGTAGCCTGTGGTCCGTGTCCGGTGGTCCATATCCTGTGGTCCGAGTCCTGTGCTCCATTCCCGTACGACTGTGCTCCTGCTGTGCCGTCCAAGGTTCCAGCCCATTGATGACCTCCTGCCTTCTTTTGCTTCTGCCGTGCCTTCCAGGGTTCCAGCCCAGCGGTGTCTTCATTCCATTCCAGCATTTCCAGTGCTCCTCTGTGTTCCTGCTGTCATCTCAAGTGTGACTATTTTCTGCATCCATTGCCTTGTTATGCCCTTTGGTCAATGCACCGGCAGTGTTTCAGGAGTTTGTCAACGACATATCCAGGGACTTGCTTTATTCCTGTGTCTTGGTCTATCTAGACGATATCCTGGTGTTCTCCGCAGACATAGAGTTGATGTACGGCATGTTCTCAGGCGCTTAAGGGCCAACCGCTTGTATGCCAAGCTTGAGAAGTGCCAGTTCCATCAGAGGAGTCTCCAGTTGCTAGGCTATATTATCTCAGACAAGGAACTACAGATGGATCCTGCAAAGTTGTCTGCAGTACATCAGTGGCCGTGTTACTACCGGCAGTTTATCCCACGTTTCTTCTCTCTGGTATCTCTCATTGGGGCACTGACCAAGAAGTACGCCAATCCTAAGCTCTGGCCTCCATCGGCTGAAGAAGCCTTCTCTCGGCTAGTGCCTCCTCCTGCTCCTGAGGCTGATTCCACCAATGTCTTCGAGGTAAAGGAGGTCATGGATATGAAGACAGTTATAGGGAAGCAGTTCTTCCTTGTCGACTGGAAGGGGTTCGGGCCAGAAGAAAGATCCTGGGAGCCAGAAGATAACATCTTGGACCGTGGTCTTCTGCAAAAATTCCTCCAATCCAATAAGAGGGGGAGGCCGAAGGGGGGATGGGGTACTGTCACAGGTGCTCCTGCGACCCATCTCCCGTGTCGCAGGTGCACCGTGCCCCTCTCTGCCGCTCTGGTCCCCCGGCGATCCACTCACCTCACCACCCCGGCCTCCTAGGGCGCGCGCAGCAGATTAAAAAAAATTAAAGGGCCAGCACGCCGATAATTGGCATTGGCTGGCCAGCCATTCTAATTAAATTCGAGCCCCTTCATGTGTCCCCTGCCGGGTCTTTGTGCCTACACCTTAGAGAAAGCTCCCCATGCGATATTCCTGCGTTCCCTTGTTCCCACTCCTCTGCTCCAGTTCCCATCTGCCTGGAACTCCTGCTGCTGACCTCGGATTGGATTTTGACCTTGCATCTCTGCCGCCTGCCCTGACCCTGTGCCTGAACCTGACCATGAGACTGTCTCCTGCTAAGGTACCTCGACTGCCACAGTGGGCTAGTCACACCTGTGGAACGACCTGGTGGAAACCCGCTGCAGCAAGTCCAACCCGTTTTGCGGCAGGCTCTGGTAAAGACCAGGTACCACTTAGATTCTGGTCCCAGGGGTCGGCTAGTACCACCTCCAGCGGCGGTCCAGAGGATTCACTGATCCTGAAGCCAGAAACACCCATCATCATCATCATGATCCTAATTTTTTCCATCATCCCCCCTCTGATCACCTCCATCATATTACACCCATCATCACCTCCATCATATTACACCTATCATCACAATTCTGCCATGGTGTCAGTGATGTCTCCAGTAACACAGGTGTGGGGGCTGATGAGGACAGGGCTGTAGATCAATCTGTCATGATTAAGTAAGAATTGTCACGGGTGGTCCTGCGACCCACCCGTGCCTCTCACCTCCCGACAGCGCATCGCACACGCAACTTACAGGTCCCAGCTCCTGCACCGTCCTGAAAAGTCCCGACTGCTGCTGCTCCGTCCTGTCCGGTCCCAGCTGCTGATTCTCCGTCCTCCTCGACCATGTGCCTTCCCGACTCCTAGGGCGTGCGCGTCGGCTTCTGCACTAATTGGCGCTGGCCTTTCTAAGGTAAACTATATAACCCTGCCTCTTCCTGTGACCCTTGCCGGATCTTTGTGCCTATAGCCCTAGAGAAAGCTGTGTCTATGCCTTGTGCTGTTTCTGTGAATTCCTGTTGCGACCCTGATTCCGTTTCTGACTTCGGTCCTTTGCTGCCTGCCCTGACCTTTTGCTACATCTCCGATCCTGTGCTGCCCGTCCTGACCTCCTGCCTGTCCCCGACTACAAGATTGACTGCCGTTTCTGTACCTCGACCTTGGCTGCCACTGCGAACAAGTCACGCCTGTGGAACAACCTGGTGGTACCACGCCACAGCAAGTCCAACCCGCTTTGGGATGGGCTCTGGTGAAAACTGTGTGCCCAATTAGACTCCGGTCCCAGGAAATGGCTTGTGTCATCGTCCGCAGTGGTTCAGAGGATCCACAACCTCTAAGCCTGACAGTTAGATCCGGCCATGGATCCTGCCGAGGTTCTGCTTCCCACTCGGCCGACTGTGGCTACCATCGTGATCCAGCAATCCCGAGAGATTGCCGCTCAACGCGAACAGCTGGAACAGGTTACCGCCATGCAGAAGCAGCTGCTAGCCACCCAGCAATATCAGAAGACGCCAGGGAAACCTCTGCTTCTATTGTGCCAGTCCTGAGCACTTCCTGGGGTCTTGTCCTATCCGTCCCCAGCATCCGGGAAACGCCAGCACCTAGGGTTCTTGGGAGAAGCGCCCCTAGGTGTAAGCAAAGCTTCTCCACGCCTGATGATACCAGTGCTTCTCAGCATTGGCACTGGCACCCAGATGCAGGTCTCTGCTTTCTTGGACTCCGGTTCCGCAGGGAACTTCGTGAATGCCACTCTGGTCTCCCGGCATCACATCTCCGTGGTTCGCCTTGAGAAGCCATTGGTCATCTCCTCTGTCAGTGGCCAAATCCTTTCTGACCCGGTCCAGTACTGCACCAAGCCGTTGTCCTTGCAAGTCGGTGTGCTGCACAAGGAATGACAGTTTTTATGTGCTACCACGGAACATATCCTCAATTCTGTTGGGTCTACCATAGTTGCAGCTCCACGCACCCGTTCTTGACTGGAAGACAGGGGAGATCCTTTGGTGGGGACCTGATTGCCAGTCTCGCAGTGTGGAGATGCCTCTTCCAATGCCAGTCCTTGTTTCTTCTGTGGCTCCTGAGGTATTGGAGGGCCTTCCCGATTGCTATAAGGACCTATTTTTGCGTCTTCTCGAAGAAGCAAGTCGAGACCAGGCCTCCTCCTGTTTTCACTCCTGGTGACAAAGTCTGGCTGTCCCAGACAGAAGGACCAGCAAGCACTAGGACCGTCTTTTAAAAGTGTTTCAGCTTCGGGATAGGGAAGAATATCCTGCAAGAGCAACTTCTCTCAACCGTCCAAGAGCAGTTTGGTGATCAATAATGCCTTTTCCAGCATGATGGAGCACCTTGCCATAAAGCTCAGGGAACAAAACATAGAGATTTTGGGTCCATGGCCTGGAAACTCCCCAGATCTTAATCGAATTGAGAACTTGTGGTCAATCATCAAGAGACAAAAACCAACAAATTGTGACAAAATGCAGCATTGTTTGTGCAGGAATGGACGGCTATCAGTCAGGATTTGCTCCAGAAGGTGATTGAGAGCTGCCAGGGAGAATTGCAGAGGTCCTGAAGAAGGGGCAACACTGCAAATACTGACTCGCTGCAGTAACTCCTTCTCACTGACAATAAAAGCTTCTGTTCCCCATAATATGATTGCACTTGTATCTCTGTATGTGATAAACATCTGACAAACCAGAGGGACACATCATGTGACAATAGAAGATTTGTGTCATTCTCACAACTTATGGCCATGACTGTAAGTGCATTGTCCGTGTATAATGCGCTATGCGGGGAGTCACTAAGATTGTGTGCCTGATATCCTGCATGTGTTGCTTCCTCGCTCAGGTCCCTGGAGTTCAGCCTCTTCTTCCTGGTGGATGTAAGTGCATTGTCCGTATATAATGCGTTGTGCGGCAAGTCACTAAGTTCGTGCGCCCTATATCCTGCATGTGTCGCTGTCACGGGTGCTCCCGCGATATCTGTCTCCGATCACGGGCGCACCCGTGCCCCTCAGCGTCCCTCCAGAGCTCCGTCCGCTCACCTCCCCTGGCTCCAGCGATGTCCTCTCCTGCTCCCTAGGAGAGGGGGACGCGCGCGCGCCAGCGCGCTGGTAATTGGCGCTGGCCTGTTATAAGTTTCTGCCTCTTCCTGTGACCCTTGCCGGATCTTCAAGTATTCCCCATGAAGAGAAAGCTCTCCTGTTATTCCTGCGTTCCTGTTATTCCTGCGTTCCTGTTATTCCTGCGTTTCTGTGATTCCTGTGTGCCAGTCCGTTCCTGTGATCCTGCATTCCTGTGTGCAGAGGATTCATCACCTTTTGCTCGCTACATATTGAACTAATGTCATCTCAGTTGGTCAGCAAACGTTCCAAGGTGGCCTTCATCATCAGCCTCCTCACCGGGAAGGCCCTGGCCTGGGCTACTCCTCTGTGGGACAGGAACGATCCAGTTACGGCCACCCTTACCAACTTCCTGGAAGAGTTCCAGTCCGTGTTTGAGGAGCCAGCACGAGCCTCATCTGCGGAAACTGCACTACTGAACCTACGCCAAAGAAAATCCACCGTGGGTGAATACGCTGTCCAGTTCCGCACATTGGCGTCTGAACTCAGTTGGAACGAGGCAGCCTTATGTGCAACCTTTAAGAAAGGCCTGTCCTCACGGGTAAAGGATGCTTTGGCTGCCCGTGAGTTGCCGACTACTTTGAGTGGTCTTATCACCTTGGCCACCCGGATAGATGTGCGGTTCTTGGAACGAGCTGAAGAGTTGCGGCACGAGCGACCTCTAGTCTGGCTTCCACGACTGCCACAGTTGGCTCCGGTCTTTCAGAATTTGTTCCAGCCTCCGGTTGCACAGTCTACAGGGGAGCCCATGCAGGTTGACAGAACTCGACTTTCGCCTGCAGAACGATCAGACGTTTCCAAGAAAACCTTTGTCTGTACTGTGCTAGCCCCAAACATCACATCAGGGCTTGTCCAGTCCGTCCCCAATGTCCGGGAAATGCCAGCACCTAGGGCTTCTGGGAGAGGCGTCCCTAGGTGTGAATTCAGCTTCTCCACGCCTGACTGTTCCCGTGCTCCTCCGTGTCGGTACCGGTCCTCCCGTGCAAGTCCCAGCATTCCTGGACTCCGTGGGGAACTTTGTGGATGCCGCTCTGGTCTCCTGGCACCACATTAGGGTGGTTCCCCTCAGTTCTCCGCTAGTCATTTCCTCTGTAAGTGGACAGCTTCTTTCCGATCCGGTCCGTTACCTCGCGGTACCCATCCATCTTCAAGTTGGAGTCCTTCACCAAGAAAGTCTGGTCTTCTATGTCCTGCCTCGCTCCACATCAGCTATTCTTCTGGGTCTTCCTTGGCTTCAACTCCATGCTCCGGTCCTCAATTGGAAAACTGGTGAGAATCTGCGTTGGGGCCCGGAATGCCAATCTTGATGCATGGTGGCACTACTCCAGGTCCTGACCTCTTCTGCGTCTTCCACAAGCCTGAAGTCTTCCAGCTTGTTACCTGGATTTTGCTGATGTGTTCTCTAAGAAAAAAGCGGAGACCTTGCCACCACATCGTTCCTATGATTGTCCAGTGGATCTCCTTCCGGGTGCCACTCCTCCCAGAGGTCGGGTCTATCCGCTTTCCGTGCCCAAGACGGCTACCATGTCAGAATACATCAAGGAGAACCTGCAGAGAGGTTTCATACGCAAGTCCTCCTCTCTGGCTGGTGAAGGTTTCTTCTTTGTCACCAAGAAGGATGGCTCCTTACGTCCCTGTATCGACTATCGAGTGCTGAACAAGATCACGGCCTACGCGGTTCCAGGGTATTCTCCAAGTTGGATCTTCGGGGTGCTTATAATCTTATCCGGATACGCAAAGGTGACGAGTGGAAGACGGCATTTAATACTCGTGACGGGCATTTTGAATATCTAGTAATGCCTTTTGGACTGTGTAATGCCCCTGCTGTCTTTCAGGAATGTTAATGATATTTTCCGGGACCTCCTCTATACGTGTGTTTTTTTGTGGTCTACCTAGACGACATCTTGGTTTACTCTCCAGACCTTGAATCCCACCAGACACACGTACGTCAAGTTCTTGGAAGACTTTGTGCCAATTATCTCTACGCCAAACTGGAGAAATACCAGTTTCACCAGAACAGTCTTCCATTCCTAGGATACATAATTTCCAAAAGAGGCCTTGAGATGGATCCCGCGAAACTGTCTGCTGTTCTTCAGTGGCCACGTCCAGAAGGTTTCCGAGCCATACAGAGGTTCCTAGGGGTTTGCGAATTACTATAGACAGTTTATTCCCCATTTCTCCACTGTCGTGGCCCCCATCGTGGCACTCACTAAGAAGGGTGCCAATCCACGGGCTTGGTCTCCCACAGCTGAAGAGGCCTTCTCCAAGCTGAAGTCCGCTTTTGTCTCGGCACCAGTCCTCTCTAGGCCTGATGCCAACAAACCTTTTCATCTTGAGGTGGATGCATCCTCTGTTGGGGCTGGAGCGGTGCTCTCCCAGAGAGGGCCCAAGGGTCGAACTTCCACATGCGGCTTCTTTTCCAAGACCTTTTCCCCAAATTACTCTATTGTATTGGAGACAGAGAGCTGTTGGCCATCAAGCTTGCGCTAGAAGAATGGCGGTATCTTCTGGAAGGTGCTCTCCATCCAGTGAGTGTGTATACTGACCAAAAAAACTTATTATACCTCCAGACAGCCCAGCGTCTGAACCCCAGGCAAGCCCGGTGGTCATTGTTCTTCTCCCAATTCGATCAGCTTATTCATTTTCGTCTGGCTGACAAAAATATCAAGGCTGATGCCCTGTCCCAGGCTTCGGATGTGGTTGGAGAAGAACCAGTTCCTCGGCACATAATTTCTCCGGACCAGCTTGTTGTTGCAGCTCCAGTTGATCTTCGGCAGCTACCTCCTGGCAAGACATATGTTAGACCTGCTCTCCGGAAGAGGATATTATCTTGGGGACATTCTTCTCGTGTGGCTGGGCATCCTGGGGTGCAGCGCACTGTGGCCCTCATCTCCCGCTACTACTGGTGGCCAGACCTGGTCAAAGATGTCCAGGAGTTTGTGGGATCCTGCTCTTCCTGTGCCCGCAACAAAGCCTCTCGCCTCAAACCGCCTGGACTGTTACTGCCGTTGCCGATACCCAGTCGCCCACTTTGTCACCGATCTGCCTCTCTCCTCTGGCTGTACTGTTATCTGGGTGGTGACAGACCGGTTTTCAAAGATGTCCCATTTTGTTTCCCTTCCAGGTCTTTTGTCTTCCCCACAGCTTGGCAGTCTATTCTTCAGACACATCTTCCAGCTGCATGGTCTTCCGCTTCACATCCTGTCCGATCGAGGAGTCCAGTTCGTGTCAAGATTCTGGCGTTCTTTGTGTAACCAGCTGCGGGTCAACCTAGACTTTTCCTCTGCATACCACCCGCAGTCTAATGGTCAAGTGGAGAGGGTGAACCAGACTTTGGGCTGCTACCTTCTTCACTTTGTCTCAGCCCGTCAGGACAACTGGGCTGACCTACTACCTTGGGCTGAATTCTCCTACAATTCCTTGGATTCGGGTCTACTGGCTCGGCTCCGTTCTTTGTGGTCTATGGATGTTTACCTCGCCCGCCTCTCCCACTGTTTACTTCCTCTGATGTCCCTGCAGTAGAGGATTTGGTGCAGGACCTCAAGTCTATTTGGGACCAGACCCGCCAGTCCCTTCTACGAGCAACGAACCGTACCGAAACTTAGGCTGACAAGAAACGTCGAGCTCCACCTGTCTTCTCTCCTGGTGACAAAGTATAGTTGTCCTCCAAATACATCCGGCTTAAGATACCCAGTTACAAACTTGGTCCCCGATTTCTCGGTCTCTTTGAGGTAATCAAGCGCATCAAGTGGCCTACAAGCTCCACCTTCCACCAACTATGCGCATCCCGAACTCCTTCCATATCTCCCTCCTGAAACCAGTCATTTTGAACCGCTTTTCCCAGCAATCCCCTCCTCCTGCTCCTGTGGCGGATTCCCCAGATGTCTATGAAGTTAAGGAGGTTCTGGACATAAAGATCGTGAAGGGGTAAGCGGTTCTTTCTTGTAGATTGGAAGGGGTTCGGGCCTGAGGAGAGATCCTGGGAGCCTGAAGAAAAGATCTTGAATCGGACTCTCCTCCAGAGGTTTCTTGGGACCAAGAAGAAGAGGGGGAGGCCGAAGGGGGGGGATACTGTCACGGGTGCTCCCACGATCTCTGTCTCAGATCGCGGGCGCACCCGTGCCCCTCAGCGTCCCTCCGATCCGCTCACCTCCCCTGGCTCCAGCGATGTCCTCTCCTGCTCCCGCGGCTCGGAGACAGGGACGCGCGTGCACCAGCTTGCTCAGATTTAAAGGGCCAGTGCGCTCTGGTGAACTCCCGCGGTGGTCCAGAGGGTCCACAAACTCCCAGTCGTTACAGTCGCTTCCCCACTCAGGTCCCCGGAGTTCACCTTCCTCCTAGTGCATGTAAATGCATTGTCCGTGTATAATGCGCTGTGCGGGGAGTCACTAAGATCGTGCGCCCAATATCCTGCATGTGTCGCTTTCCCCGCACAGGAACCCGGAGTTCACCTTCTTCCTGGTGCATGTAAGTGCATTGTCCGTGTATAATGCGCTGTGCAGGGAGTCACTAAGATCGTGCGCCCGATATCCTGCATGTGTCGCTTCCCCGCTCAGGGCCCCCTAGTTCACCTTCTTCTTCCTAGTGCATGTAAGTGCATTGTCCGTGTATAATGTGCTGTGCGGGGAGTCACTAAGATCCTGCGCCCGATATCCTGCATGTGTCACTTCCCCGCTCAGGTCCCAGGAGTTCACCTTCTTCCTGGTGCATGTAAGTGCATTGTCCGTGTATAATGCTCTGTGCGGGGAGTCACTAAGATCTTGCGCCCGATATCGTGCATGTGTCGCTTCCCCGCTCAGGTCCCTGGAGTTCACCTTCTTCTTCCTGGTGCATGTAAGTGCATTGTCCGTGTATAATGCGCTGTGGGGGAGTCACTAAGATCGTGTGACCGATATCTCGTATGTGTCGCTTCCCCGCTCAGGTCCCCGGAGTTCACCTACTTCTTCCTGGTGCATGTAAGTGCATTGTCCATGTATAATGCACTGTGCGGGTGTCAGGCTTGCGGGATGTGGATCCGCTGGACCACTGCAGACGATGACTCAAGCCACTACCTGAGACCGGAGTCTAAGTGGTACCCGGTTTTCACCAGAGCCCGCCGCAAAGCGGGTTAGACAAGGTACCACCAGGTCGTTCCTAAGGCGTGACTTGTCTGCAGTGGCGGCCAAGGTAGAGGTACAGAAACAGCAGTCAAGCTCGAGGTCACAGTCCAGGCACAGGGTAAGGGCAGGCGGCAGAGATGCAACGTCAGAATCCAAACCGGGGTCAGCAACAGGAGGTCCAAGCAGAAGGGTACGGGAACACAGAACTCACGACAGCAATACGGAGGGACACTGGTACACGGGAACACGGAGGTAGTCAGGCAACACAGGAACACGGAGGGAGTCAGGCACGCAGGAGACACTGGAACGCAGGAGACACTGGAACGCAGGCAAATCGCAACAGAGCTTTCTCTAAGGCTGTGAGGCACAAAGATCCGGCAGGGCTTGCAGGAAGAGGCAGGCTTATATAGATTTGGGCAATATGGCCAGCGCCAATTAATGGCGCGCTGGCCCCTTAAATTTCCTGGAAGTGCCGCGCGCGCGCCAGAAGGCGCGGGACTGCACACGGAGCGAGGCCGGGACTCGGGAGCGGGGAGAGGTGAGACGCACTGGCGCGGCACCTGCAGGGAGCGAGAGGCACGGGTGAGCCCGCGACCCGCGATGTGGGTCGCGGGTCCACCCGTGACAGCGGGGAGTCAATAAGATCCTGCGCCCAATATCCTGCATGTGTCGCTTCCCCGCTCAGGTCCCCGGGGTTCACCTTCTTCTTCCTGGTGCATGTAAGTGCATTGTCCGTGTATAATGCGCTGTGCGGGGAGTCACTAAGATCCTGCGCCCGATATCCTGCATGTGTCACTTCCCCGCTCAGGTCCCTGGAGTTCACCTTCTTCTTCCTGGTGCATGTAAGTGCATTGTCCGTGTGTAATGCGCTGTGCGGGGAGTCACTAAGATCCTGCGCCCGATATCCTGCATGTGTCACTTCCCCGCTCAGGTCCCTGGAGTTCACCTTCTTCTTCCTGGTGCATGTAAGTGCATTGTCCGTGTATAATGTGCTGTGCGGGGAGTCACTAAGATCCTGCTCCCGATATCCTGCATGTGTCGCTTCCCCGCTCAGGTCCCCGGGGTTCACCTTCTTCTTCCTGGTGCATGTAAGTGCATTGTCCGTGTATAATGCGCTGTGCGGGGAGTCACTAAGATCCTGCGCCCGATATCCTGCATGTGTCGCCTCCCCGCTCAGGTCCCCGGAGTTCACCTTCTTCTTCCTGGTGCATGTAAGTGCATTGTCCGTGTATAATGCGCTGTGCGGGGAGTCACTAAGATCCTGCGCCCGATATCCTGCATGTGTCGCTTCCCCGCTCAGGTCCCCGGAGTTCACCTTCTTCTTCCTGTTGCATGTAAGTGCATTGTCTGTGTATAATACGCTGTGTGGGGAGTCACTAAGATCCTGCCCCCGATATCCTGCATGTGTCGCTTTCCCGCTCAGGTCCCCGGGGTTCACCTTCTTCTTCCTGGTGCATGTAAGTGCATTGTCCGTGTATAATGCGCTGTGCGGGGAGTCACTGAGATCATGCGCCTGATATCCTGCATGTGTCGCTTCCCCGCTCAGGTCTCTGGAGTTCACCTTCTTCTTCCTGGTGCATGTAAGTGCATTGTCCGTGTATAATGCGCTGTGCGGAGAGTCACTAAGATCCTGCACCCGATATCCTGCATGTGTCGCTTCCCCACTCAGGTCCCTGGAGTTCACCTTCTTCTTCCTGGTGCATGTAAGTGCATTGTCCGTGTATAATGTGCTGTGCGGGGGGTCTCTAAGATCCTGTGCCCGATATCCTGCACGTGTCGCTTCCCCGCTCAGGTCCCAGGAGTTCACCTTCTTCTTCCTGGTGCATGTAAGTGCATTGTCCGTGTATAATGCGCTGTGCGGGGAGTCACTAAGATCCTGCACCCGATATCCTGCATGTGTCGCTTCCCCGCTCAGGTCCCAGGAGTTCACCTTCTTCTTCCTGGTGCATGTAAGTGCATTGTCCGTGTATAATGCGCTGTGCGGGGAGTCACTAAGATCCTGCACCCGATATCCTGCATGTGTTGCTTCCCCACTCAGGTCCCCGGAGTTCACCTTCTTCTTCCTGGTGCATGTAAGTGCATTGTCCGTGTATAATGCGCTGTGCGGGGAGTCACTAAGATCCTGCACCCGATATCCTGCATGTGTCGCTTCCCCACTCAGGTCCCTGGAGTTCACCTTCTTCTTCCTGGTGCATGTAAGTGCATTGTCCGTGTATAATGTGCTGTGCGGGGGGTCTCTAAGATCCTGTGCCCGATATCCTGCATGTGTCGCTTCCCCGCTCAGGTCCCAGGAGTTCACCTTCTTCTTCCTGGTGCATGTAAGTGCATTGTCCGTGTATAATGCGCTGTGCGGGGAGTCACTAAGATCCTGCACCCGATATCCTGCATGTGTTGCTTCCCCACTCAGGTCCCCGGAGTTCACCTTCTTCTTCCTGGTGCATGTAAGTGCATTGTCCGTGTGTAATGCGCTGTGTGGGGAGTCACTAAGATCGTGCGCCCGATATCCTGCATGTGTCGCTTCCCCGCTCAGGTCCCCGGAGTTCACCTTCTTCTTCCTGGTGCATGTAAGTGCATTGTCCGTGTATAATGCGCTGTGCGGGGAGTCACTAAGATCCTGCCCCCGATATCCTGCATGTGTCGCTTCCCCGCTCAGGTCCCCGGAGTTCACCTTCTTCTTCCTGGTGCATGTAAGTGCATTGTCCGTGTATAATGCGCTGTGCGGGGAGTCACTAAGATCCTGCACCCGATATCCTGCATGTGTCACTTCCCCGCTCAGGTCCCTGGAGTTCACCTTCTTCTTCCTGGTGCATGTAAGTGCATTGTCCGTGTATAATGCGCTGTGCGGGGAGTCACTAAGATCATGCACCCGATATCCTGCATGTGTCACTTCCCCGCTTAGGTCCCTGGAGTTCACCTTCTTCTTCCTGGTGCATGTAAGTGCATTGTCCGTGTATAATGCGCTGTGCGGGGAGTCACTAAGATCGTGCGCCCGATATCCTGCATGTGTCACTTCCCCGCTCAGGTCCCTGGAGTTCACCTTCTTCTTCCTGGTGCATGTAAGTGCATTGTCCGTGTATAATGCGCTGTGCGGGGAGTCACTATGATTGTGCACCCGATATCCTGCATGTGTCGCTTCCCCGCTCAGGTCCCTGGAGTTTACCTTCTTCTTCCTGGTGCATGTAAGTGCATTGTCCGTGTATAATGCGCTGTGCGGGGAGTCACTAAGATCCTGCACCCGATATCCTGCATGTGTCACTTCCCCGCTCAGGTCCCTGGAGTTCACCTTCTTCTTCCTGGTGCATGTAAGTGCATTGTCCGTGTATAATGCGCTGTGCGGGGAGTCACTGAGATCATGCGCCTGATATCCTGCATGTGTCACTTCCCCGCTCAGGTCCCCGGAGTTCACCTTCTTCTTCCTGGTGCATGTAAGTGCATTGTCCGTGTGTAATGCGCTGTGCGGGGAGTCACTAAGATCCTGCGCCCGATATCCTGCATGTGTCACTTCCCCGCTTAGGTCCCTGGAGTTCACCTTCTTCTTCCTGGTGCATGTAAGTGCATTGTCCGTGTATAATGCGCTGTGCGGGGAGTCACTAAGATCATGCACCCGATATCCTGCATGTGTCACTTCCCCGCTTAGGTCCCTGGAGTTCACCTTCTTCTTCCTGGTGCATGTAAGTGCATTGTCCGTGTATAATGCGCTGTGCGGGGAGTCACTAAGATCGTGCGCCCGATATCCTGCATGTGTCACTTCCCCGCTCAGGTCCCTGGAGTTCACCTTCTTCTTCCTGGTGCATGTAAGTGCATTGTCCGTGTATAATGCGCTGTGCGGGGAGTCACTATGATTGTGCACCCGATATCCTGCATGTGTCGCTTCCCCGCTCAGGTCCCTGGAGTTTACCTTCTTCTTCCTGGTGCATGTAAGTGCATTGTCCGTGTATAATGCGCTGTGCGGGGAGTCACTAAGATCCTGCACCCGATATCCTGCATGTGTCACTTCCCCGCTCAGGTCCCTGGAGTTCACCTTCTTCTTCCTGGTGCATGTAAGTGCATTGTCCGTGTATAATGCGCTGTGCGGGGAGTCACTGAGATCATGCGCCTGATATCCTGCATGTGTCAGCGGTCTCGTCAGCAGTCCTGTCAGTGGTCTTGTCAGTGGTCCTGTCAGCAGTCCTGTCAGTAGTCTTGTCCACGTTCTTGTCAGTGGTCTTGTCAGCGGTCCTGTCAGTAGTCTTGTCAGCGGTCCTGTCAGTGGTCTTGTCAGCGGTCCTGTCAGTGGTCTTGTCAGCGGTCCTGTCAGTGGTCTTGTGAGCAGTCCTGTCAGTGGTCTTGTCAGCGGTCCTGTCGGCAGTCTTGTCAGCGGTCTTGTTAGTGGTCTCGTCAGCGGTCTTGTCGGCAGTCCTGTCAGTGGTCTTGTCAGCGGTCTTGTCGGCAGTCTTGTCAGCGGTCTTGTTAGTGGTCTCGTCAGCGGTCTTGTCGGCAGTCCTGTCAGCGGTCTTGTCAGTGGTCTCGTCAGCGGTCCTGTCAGCAGTCTTGTCAGCGGTCTTGTCAGTGGTCTCGTCAGCGGTCCTGTCAGCGGTCTTGTCCGTGGTCTCGTCAGCGGTCCTGTCAGCAGTCTTGTCAGCGGTCTTGTCAGTGGTCTCGTTAGCGGTCCTGTCAGCGGTCTTGTCCGTGGTCTCGTCAGCGGTCTTGTATGTCTTCCGTATTCCAGCGATGGCTTCCACAGTTGATTTCTTCACACCAAGCTGCTGCCTATTGCAGATCCAGTCTTCCTAGCCTGGCTTGGGCCTAGAATCTTGTTTCTGGTGTTCTACGACAGCTCTTCTCCATAGTGGAGTTTGGAGTATGAGTTCACACGTGGCGTTTTGGAGCCTGAGTCGAAACGCATTGCTGCTTACACTTAGAACAATGAATAAAACTGAAGAAAAACGCCTCCAGAGAAGCTAAACG
Organism: Engystomops pustulosus; assembly: GCF_040894005.1. Taxonomy (NCBI): domain Eukaryota; kingdom Metazoa; phylum Chordata; class Amphibia; order Anura; family Leptodactylidae; genus Engystomops; species Engystomops pustulosus. The sequence continues at coordinate 188,749 of NW_027285044.1, read as the reverse complement.
CATTGTAATAACTAAAAACGCATGTGTCCCGACGCATCTAAAAATGCCACGTGTGAGCGCAGCCTGGGTGTTTGAGGTTGTGGACAGGTGTCCTTTATACTGGTAACAAGATTAAACAGGAGCCATTACTAAAAAGGTAATGAGTGGACGACAGAGGAGCCTCTTAACCCCTTAACGACCTGGTCCTTTTTTGTTTTTTCATTTATATTTTTTACTCCCCACCTTCAAAAATCTATAACTTTTCTATTTTTCCATGTACAGAGCTGTGCGAGGGCTTGATTTCTGCGTAACACATTGCACTTCATGGTGATGGTATTGAATATTCCAGGCCGTGTACTGGAAAGCAGGGAAAAAAAATTCCAAATGCAGTGAAAATGGTGAAAAAACGTATTTGCGCCGTTTTCTTGTGGGCTTGGATTTTACGGCTTTCCCTAATGTCCGCTTTATTCATTGGGTCTGTGCGATCACAGAGATACCAAATTTGTATAGGTTTTATAATGTTTTCATACATTTACAAAAATTAAAACCTATACAAATTTTTTTTTTTGATTTAGCCGTCTTCTGGCGCTAATAACTTTTTCATACTTCGTTGTACGGAGCTGTGGGAGCTTTAGGACTCTACGACCTTTTCATCACTTTTTATTGAATTTTTTTTTTACATTTTTCAAAATTGAAAAAAAGTGCCATTTTCAACTTTAGGAACTATTTCCCATTACGAGGTTGAACGCAGTGAAAAAAAGTTATATTTTAATAGATCGTGCATTTTCGGACGTGACGATTCCTAATGTGTTTATGATTTTTACTGTTTATTTATATGACTTCTAGGGAAAGGGGGGGGGATTTTAATTTTTATGTTTTTTTATTATAATTTTTTAAACTTTTTTTTATTTTCACTATATTTAACACCCCCTAGGGTACTTAAACCTGATTGATCCTTCCTTATACCACACTTCGGGGCAGATTTACTTACCCAGTCCATTTGCGATCCAGAGGCGCGTTGGATTCGGGTCTTCTGGTGATTCACTAAGCCAGTTCCTCCGACGTCCACCAGGTGTCGCTGCTGCGCTGAAGCCCTGGAGCATAGAGACCAGTGATGTTATGGTATATGAAGTACTGGTATCCTGGAGCATAGAGACCGGTGATGGTATGGTAGATGAAGTACTGTCATCCTGGAGCATAGAGACCGGTGATGGTATGGTAGATGAAGTACTGGCATCCTGGAGCATAGAGACCGGTGATGGTATGGTAGATGAAGTACTGTCATCCTGGAGCATAGAGACCGGTGATGTTATGGTAGATGAAGCACTGGCATCCTGGAGCATAGAGACCGGTGATGGTATGGTAGATGAAGTACTGACATCCTGGCGCATAGAGACCGGTGATGGTATGGTAGATGAAGTCCTAGCATCCTGGAGTATAGAGACCGGTGATGTTATGGTAGATGAAGTACTGGTATCCTGGAGCATAGAGACCGGTGATGGTATGGTAGATGAAGTACTGGTATCCTGGAGTATAGAGACCGGTGATGGTATGGTAGATGAAGTACTGGTATCCTGGAGCATAGAGACCGGTGATGGTATGGTAGATGAAGTACTGGTATCCTGGAGCATAGAGACCGGTGATGGTATGGTAGATGAAGTACTGGTATCCTGGAGCATAGAGACCGGTGATGGTATGGTAGATGAAGTACTGGTATCCTGGAGTATAGAGACCAGTGATGGTATGGTAGATGAAGTACTGGTATCCTGGAGTATAGAGACCGGTGATGGTACGGTGGATGAAGTACTAGCATCCTGGAGTATAGAGACCAGTGATGGTATGGTAGATGAAGTACTGGCATCCTGGAGTATAGAGACCGGTGATGGTATGTTAGATGAAGTACTGGCATCCTGGAGTACAGAGACCGGTGATGGTATGGTAGATGAAGTACTGGCATCCTGGAGTACAGAGACCAGTGATGGTATGGTAGATGAAGTACTGGCATCCTGGAGCATAGAGACCAGTGATGGTATGGTAGATGAAGTACTGGCATCCTGGAGTATAGAGACCAGTGATGGTACGGTGGATGAAGTACTGGCATCCTGGAGCATAGAGACCGGTGATGGTATGGTAGATGAAGTACTGGCATCCTGGAGTATAGAGACCGGTGATGGTATGGTAGATGAAGTCCTAGCATCCTGGAGTATAGAGACCGGTGATGGTATGGTAGATGAAGTACTGACATCCTGGCGCATAGAGACCGGTGATGGTATGGTAGATGAAGTACTGACATCCTGGAGTATAGAGACCGGTGATGGTATAGTAGATGAAGTACTGGCATCCTGGAGTATAGAGACCGGTGATGGTATGGTAGATGAAGTACTGGCATCCTGGAGTATAGAGACCAGTGATGGTACGGTGGATGAAGTACTGGCATCCTGGAGTATAGAGACCGGTGATGTTATGATAGATGAAGTACTGGCATCCTGGAGTATAGAGACCGGTGATGGTATGGTAGATGAAGCACTGGCATCCTGGAGTACAGAGACCGGTGATGTTATGGTAGATGAAGTACTGGCATCCTGGAGTATAGAGACCGGTGATGGTATGGTAGATGAAGTACTGGTATCCTGGAGCATAGAGACCGGTGATGGTATGGTAGATGAAGTACTGGCATCCTGGAGTACAGAGACCAGTGATGTTATGGTAGATGAAGTACTGGCATCCTGGAGTACAGAGACCAGTGATGTTATGGTAGATGAAGTACTGGCATCCTGGAGTATAGAGACCAGTGATGGTACGGTGGATGAAGTACTGGCATCCTGGAGCATAGAGACCGGTGATGGTATGGTAGATGAAGTACTGGCATCCTGGAGTACAGAGACCAGTGATGTTATGGTAGATGAAGTACTGGCATCCTGGAGTACAGAGACCGGTGATGGTATGGTAGATGAAGTACTGGCATCCTGGAGTATAGAGACCGGTGATGTTATGATAGATGAAGTACTGGCATCCTGGAGTATAGAGACCGGTGATGGTATGGTATATGAAGTACTGGTATCCTGGAGCATAGAGAGCGGTGATGGTATGGTAGATGAAGTACTGGCATCCTGGAGTATAGAGACCGGTGATGGTATGGTAGATGAAGTCCTAGCATCCTGGAGTATAGAGACCGGTGATGGTATGGTAGATGAAGTACTGACATCCTGGCGCATAGAGACCGGTGATGGTATGGTAGATGAAGTACTGGCATACTGGAGTATAGAGACCAGTGATGGTATGGTAGATGAAGTACTGGCATCCTGGAGTATAGAGACCGGTGATGGTATGGTAGATGAAGCACTGGTATCCTGGAGTATAGAGACCGGTGATGGTATGGTAGATGAAGTACTGGCATCCTGGAGTATAGAGACCGGTGATGTTATGGTAGATGAAGTCCTAGCATCCTGGAGTATAGAGACCGGTGATGGTATGGTAGATGAAGTACTGGCATCCTGGGGTATAGAGACCGGTGATGGTATGGTATATGAAGTACTGGTATCCTGGAGCATAGAGAGCGGTGATGGTATGGTAGATGAAGTACTGGCATCCTGGAGTATAGAGACCGGTGATGGTATGGTAGATGAAGTCCTAGCATCCTGGAGTATAGAGACCGGTGATGGTATGGTGGATGAAGTACTGGTATCCTGGAGCATAGAGACCGGTGATGGTATGGTAGATGAAGTACTGGCATCCTGGAGCATAGAGACCGGTGATGGTATGGTAGATGAAGTACTGGCATCCTGGAGCATAGAGACCGGTGATGGTATGGTAGATGAAGTACTGGCATCCTGGAGTATAGAGACCGGTGATGGTATGGTAGATGAAGCACTGGTATCCTGGAGTATAGAGACCGGTGATGGTATGGTAGATGAAGTACTGACATCCTGGAGTATAGAGACCGGTGATGGTATGGTAGATGAAGTACTGGTATCCTGGAGCATAGAGACCGGTGATGGTATGGTAGATGAAGTACTGGCATCCTGGAGCATAGAGACCGGTGATGGTATGGTAGATGAAGTACTGGCATCCTGGAGTATAGAGACCGGTGATGGTATGGTAGATGAAGCACTGGTATCCTGGAGTATAGAGACCGGTGATGGTATGGTAGATGAAGTCCTAGCATCCTGGAGTATAGAGACCGGTGATGGTATGGTGGATGAAGTACTGGTATCCTGGAGCATAGAGACCGGTGATGGTATGGTAGATGAAGTACTGGCATCCTGGAGCATAGAGACCGGTGATGGTATGGTAGATGAAGTACTGGCATCCTGGAGCATAGAGACCGGTGATGGTATGGTAGATGAAGTACTGGCATCCTGGAGTATAGAGACCGGTGATGGTATGGTAGATGAAGCACTGGTATCCTGGAGTATAGAGACCGGTGATGGTATGGTAGATGAAGTACTGACATCCTGGAGTATAGAGACCGGTGATGGTATGGTAGATGAAGTACTGGTATCCTGGAGCATAGAGACCGGTGATGGTATGGTAGATGAAGTACTGGCATCCTGGAGCATAGAGACCGGTGATGGTATGGTAGATGAAGTACTGGCATCCTGGAGTATAGAGACCGGTGATGGTATGGTAGATGAAGCACTGGTATCCTGGAGTATAGAGACCGGTGATGGTATGGTAGATGAAGTACTGACATCCTGGAGTATAGAGACCGGTGATGGTATGGTAGATGAAGTCCTAGCATCCTGGGGTATAGAGACCGGTGATGGTATGGTAGATGAAGTACTGGCATCCTGGAGTATAGAGACCGGTGATGGTATGGTAGATGAAGTACTGACATCCTGGAGTATAGAGACCGGTGATGGTATGGTAGATGAAGTCCTAGCATCCTGGGGTATAGAGACCGGTGATGGTATGGTAGATGAAGTACTGGCATCCTGGAGTATAGAGACCGGTGATGGTATGGTAGATGAAGTACTGGTATCCTGGAGCATAGAGAGCGGTGATGGTATGGTAGATGAAGTACTGGCATCCTGGAGTATAGAGACCAGTGATGGTACGGTGGATGAAGTACTGGCATCCTGGAGCATAGAGACCGGTGATGGTATGGTAGATGAAGTACTGGCATCCTGGAGTACAGAGACCAGTGATGTTATGGTAGATGAAGTACTGGCATCCTGGAGTACAGAGACCGGTGATGGTATGGTAGATGAAGTACTGGCATCCTGGAGTATAGAGACCGGTGATGTTATGATAGATGAAGTACTGGCATCCTGGAGTATAGAGACCGGTGATGGTATGGTATATGAAGTACTGGTATCCTGGAGCATAGAGAGCGGTGATGGTATGGTAGATGAAGTACTGGCATCCTGGAGTATAGAGACCGGTGATGGTATGGTAGATGAAGTCCTAGCATCCTGGAGTATAGAGACCGGTGATGGTATGGTAGATGAAGTACTGACATCCTGGCGCATAGAGACCGGTGATGGTATGGTAGATGAAGTACTGGCATACTGGAGTATAGAGACCAGTGATGGTATGGTAGATGAAGTACTGGCATCCTGGAGTATAGAGACCGGTGATGGTATGGTAGATGAAGCACTGGTATCCTGGAGTATAGAGACCGGTGATGGTATGGTAGATGAAGTACTGGCATCCTGGAGTATAGAGACCGGTGATGTTATGGTAGATGAAGTCCTAGCATCCAGGAGTATAGAGACCGGTGATGGTATGGTAGATGAAGTACTGGCATCCTGGGGTATAGAGACCGGTGATGGTATGGTATATGAAGTACTGGTATCCTGGAGCATAGAGAGCGGTGATGGTATGGTAGATGAAGTACTGGCATCCTGGAGTATAGAGACCGGTGATGGTATGGTAGATGAAGTCCTAGTATCCTGGAGTATAGAGACCGGTGATGGTATGGTGGATGAAGTACTGGTATCCTGGAGCATAGAGACCGGTGATGGTATGGTAGATGAAGTACTGGCATCCTGGAGCATAGAGACCGGTGATGGTATGGTAGATGAAGTACTGGCATCCTGGAGCATAGAGACCGGTGATGGTATGGTAGATGAAGTACTGGCATCCTGGAGTATAGAGACCGGTGATGGTATGGTAGATGAAGCACTGGTATCCTGGAGTATAGAGACCGGTGATGGTATGGTAGATGAAGTACTGACATCCTGGAGTATAGAGACCAGTGATGGTATGGTAGATGAAGTACTGGTATCCTGGAGCATAGAGACCGGTGATGGTATGGTAGATGAAGTACTGGCATCCTGGAGCATAGAGACCGGTGATGGTATGGTAGATGAAGTACTGGCATCCTGGAGTATAGAGACCGGTGATGGTATGGTAGATGAAGTACTGGTATCCTGGAGCATAGAGACCGGTGATGGTATGGTAGATGAAGTACTGGTATCCTGGAGCATAGAGATCAGTGATGGTACGGTAGATGAAGTACTGGCATCCTGGAGTATAGAGACCGGTGATGGTATGGTAGATGAAGCACTGGCATCCTGGAGTATAGAGACCGGTGATGGTATGGTAGATGAAGTACTGGCATCCTGGAGTATAGAGACCGGTGATGGTATGGTAGATGAAGCACTGGTATCCTGGAGCATAGAGACCGGTGATGGTATGGTAGATGAAGTACTGACATCCTGGAGTATAGAGACCGGTGATGGTATGGTAGATGAAGTCCTAGCATCCTGGGGTATAGAGACCGGTGATGGTATGGTAGATGAAGTACTGGCATCCTGGAGTATAGAGACCGGTGATGGTATGGTAGATGAAGTACTGACATCCTGGAGTATAGAGACCGGTGATGGTATGGTAGATGAAGTCCTAGCATCCTGGGGTATAGAGACCGGTGATGGTATGGTAGATGAAGTACTGGCATCCTGGAGTATAGAGACCAGTGATGTTATGGTAGATGAAGTCCTAGCATCCTGGAGTATAGAGACCAGTGATGGTATGGTAGATGAAGTACTGGTATCCTGGAGCATAGAGAGCGGTGATGGTATGGTAGATGAAGTACTGGCATCCTGGAGTATAGAGACCAGTGATGGTACGGTGGATGAAGTACTGGCATCCTGGAGCATAGAGACCGGTGATGGTATGGTAGATGAAGTACTGGCATCCTGGAGTACAGAGACCAGTGATGTTATGGTAGATGAAGTACTGGCATCCTGGAGTACAGAGACCGGTGATGGTATGGTAGATGAAGTACTGGCATCCTGGAGTATAGAGACCGGTGATGTTATGATAGATGAAGTACTGGCATCCTGGAGTATAGAGACCGGTGATGGTATGGTATATGAAGTACTGGTATCCTGGAGCATAGAGAGCGGTGATGGTATGGTAGATGAAGTACTGGCATCCTGGAGTATAGAGACCGGTGATGGTATGGTAGATGAAGTCCTAGCATCCTGGAGTATAGAGACCGGTGATGGTATGGTAGATGAAGTACTGACATCCTGGCGCATAGAGACCGGTGATGGTATGGTAGATGAAGTACTGGCATACTGGAGTATAGAGACCAGTGATGGTATGGTAGATGAAGTACTGGCATCCTGGAGTATAGAGACCGGTGATGGTATGGTAGATGAAGCACTGGTATCCTGGAGTATAGAGACCGGTGATGGTATGGTAGATGAAGTACTGGCATCCTGGAGTATAGAGACCGGTGATGTTATGGTAGATGAAGTCCTAGCATCCTGGAGTATAGAGACCGGTGATGGTATGGTAGATGAAGTACTGGCATCCTGGGGTATAGAGACCGGTGATGGTATGGTATATGAAGTACTGGTATCCTGGAGCATAGAGAGCGGTGATGGTATGGTAGATGAAGTACTGGCATCCTGGAGTATAGAGACCGGTGATGGTATGGTAGATGAAGTCCTAGTATCCTGGAGTATAGAGACCGGTGATGGTATGGTGGATGAAGTACTGGTATCCTGGAGCATAGAGACCGGTGATGGTATGGTAGATGAAGTACTGGCATCCTGGAGCATAGAGACCGGTGATGGTATGGTAGATGAAGTACTGGCATCCTGGAGCATAGAGACCGGTGATGGTATGGTAGATGAAGTACTGGCATCCTGGAGTATAGAGACCGGTGATGGTATGGTAGATGAAGCACTGGTATCCTGGAGTATAGAGACCGGTGATGGTATGGTAGATGAAGTACTGACATCCTGGAGTATAGAGACCAGTGATGGTATGGTAGATGAAGTACTGGTATCCTGGAGCATAGAGACCGGTGATGGTATGGTAGATGAAGTACTGGCATCCTGGAGCATAGAGACCGGTGATGGTATGGTAGATGAAGTACTGGCATCCTGGAGTATAGAGACCGGTGATGGTACGGTAGATGAAGTACTGGTATCCTGGAGCATAGAGACCGGTGATGGTATGGTAGATGAAGTACTGGCATCCTGGAGCATAGAGACCGGTGATGGTATGGTAGATGAAGTACTGGCATCCTGGAGTATAGAGACCGGTGATGGTATGGTAGATGAAGCACTGGTATCCTGGAGTATAGAGACCGGTGATGGTATGGTAGATCAGGTACTGACATCCTGGAGTATAGAGACCGGTGATGGTATGGTAGATGAAGTCCTAGCATCCTGGGGTATAGAGACCGGTGATGGTATGGTAGATGAAGTACTGGCATCCTGGAGTATAGAGACCGGTGATGTTATGGTAGATGAAGTCCTAGCATCCTGGAGTATAGAGACCGGTGATGGTATGGTAGATTAAGTACTGACATCCTGGCGCATAGAGACCGGTGATGGTATGGTAGATGAAGTACTGGCATCCAGGAGTATAGAGACCAGTGATGGCATGGTAGATGAAGTCCTAGCATCCTGGAGCATAGAGAGCGGTGATGGTATGGTAGATGAAGTACTGGTATCCTGGAGCATAGAGACCAGTGATGGTATGGTAGATGAAGTACTGTTATCCTGGAGCATAGAGACCGGTGATGGTATGGTAGATGAAGTACTGGCATCCTGGAGCATAGAGACCAGTGATGGTATGGTAGATGAAGTACTGATATCCTGGAGTATAGAGACCGGTGATGTTATGCTAGATGAAGTCCTAGCATCCTGGGGTATAGAGACCGGTGATGGTATGGTAGATGAAGTACTGGCATCCTGGAGTATAGAGACCGGTGATGTTATGGTAGATGAAGTCCTAGCATCCTGGAGTATAGAGACCGGTGATGGTATGGTAGATGAAGTACTGGCATCCTGGAGTATAGAGACCAGTGATGGTATGGTAGATGAAGTACTGGCATCCTGGAGCATAGAGACCGGTGATGGTATGGTAGATTAAGTACTGACATCCTGGCGCATAAAGACCGGTGATGGTATGGTAGATGAAGTACTGGCATCCAGGAGTATAGAGACCAGTGATGGCATGGTAGATGAAGTCCTAGCATCCTGGAGCATAGAGAGCGGTGATGGTATGGTAGATGAAGTACTGACATCCTGGAGCATAGAGACCAGTGATGGTATGGTAGATGAAGTACTGGCATCCTGGAGCATAGAGACCAGTGATGGTATGGTAGATGAAGTACTGGTAACCGGGAGTATAGAGACCAGTGATGGTATGGTAGATGAAGTACTGGCATCCTGGAGTATAGAGACCGGTGATGGTATGGTAGATGAAGTACTGGCATCCTGGCGCATAGAGACCGGTGATGGTACGGTAGATGAAGTACTGGCATCCAGGAGTATAGAGACCAGTGATGGTATGGTAGATGAAGTACTGTTATCCTGGAGTATAGAGACCGGTGATGGTATGGTAGATGAAGTACTGGCATCCTGGAGCATAGAGACCGGTGATGGTATGGTAGATGAAGTACTGGAATCCTGGAGTATAGAGACTGGTGATGGTATGGTAGATGAAGTACTGGCATCCTGGAGTATAGAGACCAGTGATGGTATGGTAGATGAAGTCCTAGCATCCTGCAGCATAGAGACCAGTGATGGTACGGTAGATGAAGTACTGGCATCCTGGAGTATAGAGACCGGTGATGGTATGGTAGATGAAGTCCTAGCATCCTGCAGCATAGAGACCAGTGATGGTACGGTAGATGAAGTACTGGTATCCTGGAGCATAGAGACCAGTGATGGTATGGTAGATTAAGTACTGACATCCTGGCGCATAGAGACCGGTGATGGTATGGTAGATGAAGTACTGGCATCCAGGAGTATAGAGACCAGTGATGGTATGGTAGATGAAGTACTGGCATCCTGGAGTATAGAGACCGGTGATGGTATGGTAGATGAAGTCCTAGCATCCTGGAGCATAGAGACCAGTGATGGTATGGTAGATGAAGTACTGGTATCCTGGAGCATAGAGACCAGTGATGGTATGGTAGATTAAGTACTGGCATCCAGGAGTATAGAGACCAGTGATGGTATGGTAGATGAAGTACTGTTATCCTGGAGTATAGAGACCGGTGATGGTATGGTAGATGAAGTACTGGCATCCTGGAGCATAGAGACCGGTGATGGTATGGTAGATGAAGTACTGGCATCCTGGAGTATAGAGAGCGGTGATGGTATGGTAGATGAAGTACTGGAATCCTGGAGTATAGAGACCGGTGATGGTATGGTAGATGAAGTACTGGCATCCTGGAGTATAGAGACCGGTGATGGTATGGTAGATGAAGTCCTAGCATCCTGGAGCATAGAGACCGGTGATGGTATGGTAGATGAAGCACTGGCATCCTGGAGTATAGAGACCGGTGATGGTATGGTAGATGAATTACTGACATCCTGGAGTATAGAGACCGGTGATGTTATGGTAGATGAAGTACTGGCATCCTGGAGTATAGAGACCGGTGATGGTATGGTAGATGAAGTACTGGAATCCTGGAGTATAGAGACCGGTGATGGTATGGTAGATGAAGTACTGGCATCCTGGGGTAGAGACCGGTGATGGTATGGTAGATAAAGTACTGGCATCCTGGAGTATAGAGACCGGTGATGGTATGGTAGATGAAGTACTGGAATCCTGGAGTATAGAGACCGGTGATGGTATGGTAGATGAAGTACTGGCATCCTGGGGTAGAGACCGGTGATGGTATGGTAGATAAAGTACTGGCATCCTGGAGTATAGAGACCGGTGATGGTATGGTAGATGAAGTACTGGCATCCTGGAGTATAGAGACCAGTGATGGTATGGTAGATGAAGTCCTAGCATCCTGGAGCATAGAGACCGGTGATGGTATGGTAGATGAAGTACTGGTATCCTGGAGCATAGAGACCGGTGATGGTATGGTAGATGAAGTACTGGCATCCTGGAGCATAGAGACCGGTGATGGTATGGAAGATGAAGTACTGGTATCCTGGAGTATAGAGACCGGTGATGGTATGGTAGATGAAGTACTGGCATCCTGGAGTATAGAGACCGGTGATGGTATGGTAGATGAAGTACTGGTATCTTGGAGCATAGAGACCGGTGATGTTATGGTAGATGAAGTACTGGTAACCTGGAGTATAGAGACCGGTGATGTTATGGTAGATGAAGTACTGGCATCCTGGAGTATAGAGACTGGTGATGGTATAGTAGATGAAGCACTGGTATCCTGGAGTATAGAGACCGGTGATGGTATGGTAGATGAAGTACTGGCATCCTGGAGCAAACAGACCGGTGATGGAATGGTAGATGAAGTACTGGCATCCTGAAGCATAGAGACCGGTGATGGTATGGTAGATGAAGTACTGGCATCCTGGAGCATAGAGACCGGTGATGGTATGGTAGATGAAGTACTGGCATCCTGGAGTACAGAGACCGGTGATCGTATGGTAGATAAAGTACTGGCATCCTGGGGTACAGAGACCGGTGATGGTATGGTAGATGAAGTACTGGTAACCTGGAGTATAGAGACTGGTGATGGTATGGTAGATGAAGCACTGGCATCCTGGGGTACAGAGACCAGTGATGTTATGGTAGATGAAGTCCTAGCATCCTGGAGTACAGAGACCGGTGATGGTATGGTAGATGAAGTACTGTTATCCTGGAGCATAGAGACCAGTGATGGTATGGTAGATGAAGTACTGTTATCCTGGAGCATAGAGACCGGTGATGGTATGGTAGATGAAGTACTGGCATCCTGGGGTATAGAGACCAGTGATGGTATGGTAGATGAAGTACTGGCATCCTGGGGTATAGAGACCAGTGATGGTATGGTAGATGAAGTACTGGCATCCTGGGGTATAGAGACCGGTGATGGTATGGTAGATGAAGTACTGTCATCCTGGAGTATAGAGACCGGTGATGGTATGGTAGATGAAGTACTGGCATCCTGGAGTATAGAGACCAGTGATGGTATGGTAGATGAAGTACTGTCATCCTGGAGTATAGAGACCGGTGATGGTATGGTAGATGAAGTACTGGCATCCTGGAGTATAGAGACCGGTGATGGTATGGTAGATGAAGTACTGGCATCCTGGAGCATAGAGACCAGTGATGGTATGGTAGATGAAGTACTGGCATCCTGGAGTACAGAGACCGGTGATGTTATGGTAGATGAAGTACTGGCATCCTGGGGTAAAGAGACCAGTGATGGTATGGTAGATGAAGTACTGACATCCTGGAGCATAGAGACTGGTGATGGTATGGTAGATGAAGTACTGTTATTTTGGAGCATAGAGACCGGTGATGGTATGGTAGATGAAGTACTGGCATTCTGGAGTACAGAGACCGGTGATGGTATGGTAGATGAAGTACTGGCATCCTGGAGCATAGAGACCGGTGATGGTATGGTAGATGAAGTACTGGCATCCTGGGGTATAGAGACCGGTGATGGTATGGTAGATGAAGTACTGACATCCTGGAGCATAGAGACTGGTGATGGTATGGTAGATGAAGTACTGATATCCTGGAGTATAGAGACCAGTGATGGTATGGTAGATGAAGTACTGGCATCCTGGGGTATAGAGACCGGTGATGTTATGGTAGATGAAGTACTGATATCCTGGAGTATAGAGACCAGTGATGGTATGGTAGATGAAGTACTGGCATCCTGGAGCATAGAGACCGGTGATGGTATGGTAGATGAAGCACTGGTATCCTGGAGCATAGAGACTGGTGATGGTATGGTAGATGAAGTACTGGCATCCTGGGGTATAGAGACCGGTGATGGTATGGTAGATGAAGTACTGACATCCTGGAGTACAGACTGGTGATGGTATGGTAGATGAAGCACTGGCATCCTGGAGCATAGAGACCGGTGATGGTATGGTAGATGAAGTACTGGTATCCTGGAGCATAGAGACCGGTGATGGTATGGTAGATGAAGTACTGGCATCCTGGAGTACAGAGACCGGTGATGGTATGGTAGATGAAGTACTGGTATCCTGGAGTATAGAGACCAGTGATGTTATGGTAGATGAAGTACTGGTATCCTGGAGTATAGAGACCAGTGATGGTATGGTAGATGAAGTACTGGTATCCTGGAGTATAGAGACCGGTGATGGTATGGTAGATGAAGTACTGGTATCCTGGAGCATAGAGACCGGTGATGGTATGGTAGATGAAGTACTGGCATCCTGGAGTATAGAGACCAGTGATGGTATGGTAGATGAAGTACTGGCATCCTGGCGCATAGAGACCGGTGATGGTATGGTAGATGAAGTACTGGCATCCTGGAGCATAGAGACCGGTGATGGTATGGTAGATGAAGTACTGGCATCCTGGAGTATAGAGACCAGTGATGTTATGGTAGATGAAGTACTAGCATCCTGGAGCATAGAGACCGGTGATGGTATGGTAGATGAAGCACTGGCATCCTGGAGCATAGAGACCGGTGATGGTATGGTAGATGAAGCACTGGCATCCTGGAGTATAGAGACCGGTGATGTTATGGTAGATGAAGTCCTAGCATCCTGGAGTATAGAGACCGGTGATGGTATGGTAGATGAAGTACAGGCATCCTGGAGTATAGAGACCGGTGATGGTATGGTAGATGAAGTACTGGCATCCTGGAGTATAGAGACCGGTGATGGTATGGTAGATGAAGTACTGGTAACCTGGAGTATAGAGACCGGTGATGTTATGGTAGATGAAGTCCTAGCATCCTGGAGTATAGAGACCAGTGATGGTACGGTAGATGAAGTACTGGCATCCTGGAGTATAGAGATCAGTGATGGTATGGTAGATGAAGTACTGACATCCTGGAGCATAGAGACCGGTGATGGTATGGTAGATGAAGTACTGGCATCCTGGAGCATAGAGACCGGTGATAGTATGGTAGATGAAGTACTGGTAACCGGGAGTATAGAGACCAGTGATGGTATGGTAGACTAAGTACTGGCATCCTGGAGTATAGAGACCGGTGATGGTATGGTAGATGAAGTACTGGCATCCTGGAGCATAGAGACCGGTGATGGTATGGTAGATGAAGTACTGGCATCCTGGGGTATAGAGACCGGTGATGGTATGGTAGATGAAGTACTGTCATCCTGGAGTATAGAGACCGGTGATGGTATGGTAGATGAAGTACTGGCATCCTGGAGTATAGAGACCAGTGATGGTATGGTAGATGAAGTACTGGCATCCTGGAGTACAGAGACCAGTGATGTTATGGTAGATGAAGTACTGGCATCCTGGAGTACAGACTGGTGATGGTATGGTAGATGAAGTACTGGCATACTGGAGCATAGAGACCAGTGATGGTATGGTAGATGAAGCACTGGCATCCTGGAGCATAGAGAGCGGTGATGGTATGGTAGATGAAGTACTGGTATCCTGGAGTATAGAGACCGGTGATGGTATGGTAGATGAAGTACTGGTATCCTGGAGTATAGAGACCGGTGATGGTATGGTAGATGAAGTACTGGCATGCTGGAGCATAGAGACCGGTGATGGTATGGTAGATGAAGTACTGGCATACTGGAGTATAGAGACCGGTGATGGTATGGTAGATGAAGTACTGTCATCCTGGAGCATAGAGACCGGTGATGGTATGGTAGATGAAGTACTGGCATCCTGGAGTATAGAGACCGGTGATGGTATGGTAGATGAAGTACTGGCATGCTGGAGCATAGAGACCGGTGATGGTATGGTAGATGAAGTACTGGCATCCTGGAGTATAGAGACCGGTGATGGTATGGTAGATGAAGTACTTGCATCCTGGAGTACAGAGACCGGTGATGGTATGGTAGATGAAGTACTGGCATCCTGGAGCATAGAGACCAGTGATGGTATGGTAGATGAAGTACTGGCATCCTGGAGTATAGAGACCAGTGATGGTATGGTAGATGAAGTACTGGCATCCTGGAGCATAGAGACCGGTGATGGTATGGTAGATGAAGTACTGGCATCCTGGAGTATAGAGACCGGTAATGGTATGGTAGATGAAGTACTTGCATCCTGGAGTACAGAGACCGGTGATGGTATGGTAGATGAAGTACTGGCATCCTGGAGCATAGAGACCAGTGATGGTATGGTAGATGAAGTACTGGCATCCTGGAGTATAGAGACCAGTGATGGTATGGTAGATGAAGTCCTAGCATCCTGGAGTATAGAGACCGGTGATGGTATGGTAGATGAAGTACTGACATCCTGGCGCATAGAGACCGGTGATGGTATGGTAGATGAAGTACTGGCATACTGGAGTATAGAGACCAGTGATGGTATGGTAGATGAAGTACTGGCATCCTGGAGTATAGAGACCGGTGATGGTATGGTAGATGAAGCACTGGTATCCTGGAGTATAGAGACCGGTGATGGTATGGTAGATGAAGTACTGGCATCCTGGAGTATAGAGACCGGTGATGTTATGGTAGATGAAGTCCTAGCATCCTGGAGTATAGAGACCGGTGATGGTATGGTAGATGAAGTACTGGCATCCTGGGGTATAGAGACCGGTGATGGTATGGTATATGAAGTACTGGTATCCTGGAGCATAGAGAGCGGTGATGGTATGGTAGATGAAGTACTGGCATCCTGGAGTATAGAGACCGGTGATGGTATGGTAGATGAAGTCCTAGCATCCTGGAGTATAGAGACCGGTGATGGTATGGTGGATGAAGTACTGGTATCCTGGAGCATAGAGACCGGTGATGGTATGGTAGATGAAGTACTGGCATCCTGGAGCATAGAGACCGGTGATGGTATGGTAGATGAAGTACTGGCATCCTGGAGCATAGAGACCGGTGATGGTATGGTAGATGAAGTACTGGCATCCTGGAGTATAGAGACCGGTGATGGTATGGTAGATGAAGCACTGGTATCCTGGAGTATAGAGACCGGTGATGGTATGGTAGATGAAGTACTGACATCCTGGAGTATAGAGACCAGTGATGGTATGGTAGATGAAGTACTGGTATCCTGGAGCATAGAGACCGGTGATGGTATGGTAGATGAAGTACTGGCATCCTGGAGCATAGAGACCGGTGATGGTATGGTAGATGAAGTACTGGCATCCTGGAGTATAGAGACCGGTGATGGTACGGTAGATGAAGTACTGGTATCCTGGAGCATAGAGACCGGTGATGGTATGGTAGATGAAGTACTGGCATCCTGGAGCATAGAGACCGGTGATGGTATGGTAGATGAAGTACTAGCATCCTGGAGTATAGAGACCGGTGATGGTATGGTAGATGAAGCACTGGTATCCTGGAGTATAGAGACCGGTGATGGTATGGTAGATGAAGTACTGACATCCTGGAGTATAGAGACCGGTGATGGTATGGTAGATGAAGTACTGGCATCCTGGGGTATAGAGACCGGTGATGGTATGGTAGATGAAGTACTGGCATCCTGGAGTATAGAGACCGGTGATGTTATGGTAGATGAAGTCCTAGCATCCTGGAGTATAGAGACCGGTGATGGTATGGTAGATTAAGTACTGACATCCTGGCGCATAGAGACCGGTGATGGTATGGTAGATGAAGTACTGGCATCCAGGAGTATAGAGACCAGTGATGGCATGGTAGATGAAGTCCTAGCATCCTGGAGCATAGAGAGCGGTGATGGTATGGTAGATGAAGTACTGGTATCCTGGAGCATAGAGACCAGTGATGGTATGGTAGATGAAGTACTGTTATCCTGGAGCATAGAGACCGGTGATGGTATGGTAGATGAAGTACTGGCATCCTGGAGCATAGAGACCAGTGATGGTATGGTAGATGAAGTACTGATATCCTGGAGTATAGAGACCGGTGATGTTATGCTAGATGAAGTCCTAGCATCCTGGGGTATAGAGACCGGTGATGGTATGGTAGATGAAGTACTGGCATCCTGGAGTATAGAGACCGGTGATGTTATGGTAGATGAAGTCCTAGCATCCTGGAGTATAGAGACCGGTGATGGTATGGTAGATTAAGTACTGACATCCTGGCGCATAAAGACCGGTGATGGTATGGTAGATGAAGTACTGGCATCCAGGAGTATAGAGACCAGTGATGGCATGGTAGATGAAGTCCTAGCATCCTGGAGCATAGAGAGCGGTGATGGTATGGTAGATGAAGTACTGGTATCCTGGAGCATAGAGACCAGTGATGGTATGGTAGATGAAGTACTGTTATCCTGGAGCATAGAGACCGGTGATGGTATGGTAGATGAAGTACTGGCATCCTGGAGCATAGAGACCAGTGATGGTATGGTAGATGAAGTACTGGTAACCGGGAGTATAGAGACCAGTGATGGTATGGTAGATGAAGTACTGGCATCCTGGAGTATAGAGACCGGTGATGGTATGGTAGATGAAGTACTGGCATCCTGGCGCATAGAGACCGGTGATGGTACGGTAGATGAAGTACTGGCATCCAGGAGTATAGAGACCAGTGATGGTATGGTAGATGAAGTACTGTTATCCTGGAGTATAGAGACCGGTGATGGTATGGTAGATGAAGTACTGGCATCCTGGAGCATAGAGACCGGTGATGGTATGGTAGATGAAGTACTGGAATCCTGGAGTATAGAGACTGGTGATGGTATGGTAGATGAAGTACTGGCATCCTGGAGTATAGAGACCGGTGATGGTATGGTAGATGAAGTCCTAGCATCCTGCAGCATAGAGACCAGTGATGGTACGGTAGATGAAGTACTGGTATCCTGGAGCATAGAGACCAGTGATGGTATGGTAGATTAAGTACTGACATCCTGGCGCATAGAGACCGGTGATGGTATGGTAGATGAAGTACTGGCATCCAGGAGTATAGAGACCAGTGATGGTATGGTAGATGAAGTACTGGCATCCTGGAGTATAGAGACCGGTGATGGTATGGTAGATGAAGTACTAGCGTCCTGGAGCATAGAGACCAGTGATGGTATGGTAGATGAAGTACTGGTATCCTGGAGCATAGAGACCAGTGATGGTATGGTAGATTAAGTACTGGCATCCAGGAGTATAGAGACCAGTGATGGTATGGTAGATGAAGTACTGTTATCCTGGAGTATAGAGACCGGTGATGGTATGGTAGATGAAGTACTGGCATCCTGGAGCATAGAGACCGGTGATGGTATGGTAGATGAAGTACTGGCATCCTGGAGTATAGAGAGCGGTGATGGTATGGTAGATGAAGTACTGGAATCCTGGAGTATAGAGACCGGTGATGGTATGGTAGATGAAGTACTGGCATCCTGGAGTATAGAGACCGGTGATGGTATGGTAGATGAAGTCCTAGCATCCTGGAGCATAGAGACCGGTGATGGTATGGTAGATGAAGTACTGACATCCTGGAGTATAGAGACCGGTGATGGTATGGTAGATGAATTACTGACATCCTGGAGTATAGAGACCGGTGATGTTATGGTAGATGAAGTACTGGCATCCTGGAGTATAGAGACCGGTGATGGTATGGTAGATGAAGTACTGGAATCCTGGAGTATAGAGACCGGTGATGGTATGGTAGATGAAGTACTGGCATCCTGGGGTAGAGACCGGTGATGGTATGGTAGATAAAGTACTGGCATCCTGGAGTATAGAGACCGGTGATGGTATGGTAGATGAAGTACTGGAATCCTGGAGTATAGAGACCGGTGATGGTATGGTAGATGAAGTACTGGCATCCTGGGGTAGAGACCGGTGATGGTATGGTAGATGAAGTACTGGCATCCTGGAGTATAGAGACCGGTGATGGTATGGTAGATGAAGTACTGGAATCCTGGAGTATAGAGACCGGTGATGGTATGGTAGATGAAGTACTGGCATCCTGGGGTAGAGACCGGTGATGGTATGGTAGATAAAGTACTGGCATCCTGGAGTATAGAGACCGGTGATGGTATGGTAGATGAAGTACTGGCATCCTGGAGTATAGAGACCAGTGATGGTATGGTAGATGAAGTCCTAGCATCCTGGAGCATAGAGACCGGTGATGGTATGGTAGATGAAGTACTGGTATCCTGGAGCATAGAGACCGGTGATGGTATGGTAGATGAAGTACTGGCATCCTGGAGCATAGAGACCGGTGATGGTATGGAAGATGAAGTACTGGTATCCTGGAGTATAGAGACCGGTGATGGTATGGTAGATGAAGTACTGGCATCCTGGAGTATAGAGACCGGTGATGGTATGGTAGATGAAGTACTGGTATCTTGGAGCATAGAGACCGGTGATGTTATGGTAGATGAAGTACTGGCATCCTGGAGTATAGAGACCGGTGATGGTATGGTAGATGAAGTACTGGTATCTTGGAGCATAGAGACCGGTGATGTTATGGTAGATGAAGTACTGGCATCCTGGAGTATAGAGACCGGTGATGGTATGGTAGATGAAGTACTGGTATCTTGGAGCATAGAGACCGGTGATGTTATGGTAGATGAAGCACTGGTATCCTGGAGTATAGAGACCGGTGATGGTATGGTAGATGAAGTACTGGCATCCTGGAGCAAACAGACCGGTGATGGAATGGTAGATGAAGTACTGGCATCCTGAAGCATAGAGACCGGTGATGGTATGGTAGATGAAGTACTGGCATCCTGGAGCATAGAGACCGGTGATGGTATGGTAGATGAAGTACTGGCATCCTGGAGTACAGAGACCGGTGATCGTATGGTAGATAAAGTACTGGCATCCTGGGGTACAGAGACCGGTGATGGTATGGTAGATGAAGTACTGGTAACCTGGAGTATAGAGACTGGTGATGGTACGGTAGATGAAGTACTGGTAACCTGGAGTATAGAGACCAGTGATGTTATGGTAGATGAAGCACTGGCATCCTGGGGTACAGAGACCAGTGATGTTATGGTAGATGAAGTCCTAGCATCCTGGAGTACAGAGACCGGTGATGGTATGGTAGATGAAGTACTGTTATCCTGGAGCATAGAGACCAGTGATGGTATGGTAGATGAAGTACTGTTATCCTGGAGCATAGAGACCGGTGATGGTATGGTAGATGAAGTACTGGCATCCTGGGGTATAGAGACCAGTGATGGTATGGTAGATGAAGTACTGGCATCCTGGGGTATAGAGACCAGTGATGGTATGGTAGATGAAGTACTGGCATCCTGGGGTATAGAGACCGGTGATGGTATGGTAGATGAAGTACTGTCATCCTGGAGTATAGAGACCGGTGATGGTATGGTAGATGAAGTACTGGCATCCTGGAGTATAGAGACCAGTGATGGTATGGTAGATGAAGTACTGTCATCCTGGAGTATAGAGACCGGTGATGGTATGGTAGATGAAGTACTGGCATCCTGGAGTATAGAGACCGGTGATGGTATGGTAGATGAAGTACTGGCATCCTGGAGCATAGAGACCAGTGATGGTATGGTAGATGAAGTACTGGCATCCTGGAGTACAGAGACCGGTGATGTTATGGTAGATGAAGTACTGGCATCCTGGGGTAAAGAGACCAGTGATGGTATGGTAGATGAAGTACTGACATCCTGGAGCATAGAGACTGGTGATGGTATGGTAGATGAAGTACTGTTATCCTGGAGCATAGAGACCGGTGATGGTATGGTAGATGAAGTACTGGCATTCTGGAGTACAGAGACCGGTGATGGTATGGTAGATGAAGTACTGGCATCCTGGAGCATAGAGACCGGTGATGGTATGGTAGATGAAGTACTGGCATCCTGGGGTATAGAGACCGGTGATGGTATGGTAGATGAAGTACTGACATCCTGGAGCATAGAGACTGGTGATGGTATGGTAGATGAAGTACTGATATCCTGGAGTATAGAGACCAGTGATGGTATGGTAGATGAAGTACTGGCATCCTGGGGTATAGAGACCGGTGATGTTATGGTAGATGAAGTACTGATATCCTGGAGTATAGAGACCAGTGATGGTATGGTAGATGAAGTACTGGCATCCTGGAGCATAGAGACCGGTGATGGTATGGTAGATGAAGCACTGGTATCCTGGAGCATAGAGACTGGTGATGGTATGGTAGATGAAGTACTGGCATCCTGGGGTATAGAGACCGGTGATGGTATGGTAGATGAAGTACTGACATCCTGGAGTACAGACTGGTGATGGTATGGTAGATGAAGCACTGGCATCCTGGAGCATAGAGACCGGTGATGGTATGGTAGATGAAGTACTGGTATCCTGGAGCATAGAGACCGGTGATGGTATGGTAGATGAAGTACTGGCATCCTGGAGTACAGAGACCGGTGATGGTATGGTAGATGAAGTACTGGTATCCTGGAGTATAGAGACCAGTGATGTTATGGTAGATGAAGTACTGGTATCCTGGAGTATAGAGACCAGTGATGGTATGGTAGATGAAGTACTGGTATCCTGGAGTATAGAGACCGGTGATGGTATGGTAGATGAAGTACTGGTATCCTGGAGCATAGAGACCGGTGATGGTATGGTAGATGAAGTACTGGCATCCTGGAGTATAGAGACCAGTGATGGTATGGTAGATGAAGTACTGGCATCCTGGCGCATAGAGACCGGTGATGGTATGGTAGATGAAGTACTGGCATCCTGGAGCATAGAGACCGGTGATGGTATGGTAGATGAAGTACTGGCATCCTGGAGTATAGAGACCAGTGATGTTATGGTAGATGAAGTACTAGCATCCTGGAGCATAGAGACCGGTGATGGTATGGTAGATGAAGCACTGGCATCCTGGAGCATAGAGACCGGTGATGGTATGGTAGATGAAGCACTGGCATCCTGGAGTATAGAGACCGGTGATGTTATGGTAGATGAAGTCCTAGCATCCTGGAGTATAGAGACCGGTGATGGTATGGTAGATGAAGTACAGGCATCCTGGAGTATAGAGACCGGTGATGGTATGGTAGATGAAGTACTGGCATCCTGGAGTATAGAGACCGGTGATGGTATGGTAGATGAAGTACTGGTAACCTGGAGTATAGAGACCGGTGATGTTATGGTAGATGAAGTCCTAGCATCCTGGAGTATAGAGACCAGTGATGGTACGGTAGATGAAGTACTGGCATCCTGGAGTATAGAGATCAGTGATGGTATGGTAGATGAAGTACTGACATCCTGGAGCATAGAGACCGGTGATGGTATGGTAGATGAAGTACTGGCATCCTGGAGCATAGAGACCGGTGATAGTATGGTAGATGAAGTACTGGTAACCGGGAGTATAGAGACCAGTGATGGTATGGTAGACTAAGTACTGGCATCCTGGAGTATAGAGACCGGTGATGGTATGGTAGATGAAGTACTGGCATCCTGGAGCATAGAGACCGGTGATGGTATGGTAGATGAAGTACTGGCATCCTGGGGTATAGAGACCGGTGATGGTATGGTAGATGAAGTACTGACATCCTGGAGTATAGAGACCGGTGATGGTATGGTAGATGAAGTACTGGCATCCTGGAGTACAGAGACCAGTGATGTTATGGTAGATGAAGTACTGGCATCCTGGAGTACAGACTGGTGATGGTATGGTAGATGAAGTACTGGCATACTGGAGCATAGAGACCAGTGATGGTATGGTAGATGAAGCACTGGCATCCTGGAGCATAGAGAGCGGTGATGGTATGGTAGATGAAGTACTGGTATCCTGGAGTATAGAGACCGGTGATGGTATGGTAGATGAAGTACTGGTATCCTGGAGTATAGAGACCGGTGATGGTATGGTAGATGAAGTACTGGCATGCTGGAGCATAGAGACCGGTGATGGTATGGTAGATGAAGTACTGGCATACTGGAGTATAGAGACCGGTGATGGTATGGTAGATGAAGTACTGTCATCCTGGAGCATAGAGACCGGTGATGGTATGGTAGATGAAGTACTGGCATCCTGGAGTATAGAGACCGGTGATGGTATGGTAGATGAAGTACTGGCATGCTGGAGCATAGAGACCGGTGATGGTATGGTAGATGAAGTACTGGCATCCTGGAGTATAGAGACCGGTGATGGTATGGTAGATGAAGTACTTGCATCCTGGAGTACAGAGACCGGTGATGGTATGGTAGATGAAGTACTGGCATCCTGGAGCATAGAGACCAGTGATGGTATGGTAGATGAAGTACTGGCATCCTGGAGTATAGAGACCAGTGATGGTATGGTAGATGAAGTACTGGCATCCTGGAGCATAGAGACCGGTGATGGTATGGTAGATGAAGTACTGGCATCCTGGAGTATAGAGACCGGTAATGGTATGGTAGATGAAGTACTTGCATCCTGGAGTACAGAGACCGGTGATGGTATGGTAGATGAAGTACTGGCATCCTGGAGCATAGAGACCAGTGATGGTATGGTAGATGAAGTACTGGCATCCTGGAGTATAGAGACCAGTGATGGTATGGTAGATGAAGTCCTAGCATCCTGGAGTATAGAGACCGGTGATGGTATGGTAGATGAAGTACTGACATCCTGGCGCATAGAGACCGGTGATGGTATGGTAGATGAAGTACTGGCATACTGGAGTATAGAGACCAGTGATGGTATGGTAGATGAAGTACTGGCATCCTGGAGTATAGAGACCGGTGATGGTATGGTAGATGAAGCACTGGTATCCTGGAGTATAGAGACCGGTGATGGTATGGTAGATGAAGTACTGGCATCCTGGAGTATAGAGACCGGTGATGTTATGGTAGATGAAGTCCTAGCATCCTGGAGTATAGAGACCGGTGATGGTATGGTAGATGAAGTACTGGCATCCTGGGGTATAGAGACCGGTGATGGTATGGTATATGAAGTACTGGTATCCTGGAGCATAGAGAGCGGTGATGGTATGGTAGATGAAGTACTGGCATCCTGGAGTATAGAGACCGGTGATGGTATGGTAGATGAAGTCCTAGCATCCTGGAGTATAGAGACCGGTGATGGTATGGTGGATGAAGTACTGGTATCCTGGAGCATAGAGACCGGTGATGGTATGGTAGATGAAGTACTGGCATCCTGGAGCATAGAGACCGGTGATGGTATGGTAGATGAAGTACTGGCATCCTGGAGCATAGAGACCGGTGATGGTATGGTAGATGAAGTACTGGCATCCTGGAGTATAGAGACCGGTGATGGTATGGTAGATGAAGCACTGGTATCCTGGAGTATAGAGACCGGTGATGGTATGGTAGATGAAGTACTGACATCCTGGAGTATAGAGACCAGTGATGGTATGGTAGATGAAGTACTGGTATCCTGGAGCATAGAGACCGGTGATGGTATGGTAGATGAAGTACTGGCATCCTGGAGCATAGAGACCGGTGATGGTATGGTAGATGAAGTACTGGCATCCTGGAGTATAGAGACCGGTGATGGTACGGTAGATGAAGTACTGGTATCCTGGAGCATAGAGACCGGTGATGGTATGGTAGATGAAGTACTGGCATCCTGGAGCATAGAGACCGGTGATGGTATGGTAGATGAAGTACTAGCATCCTGGAGTATAGAGACCGGTGATGGTATGGTAGATGAAGCACTGGTATCCTGGAGTATAGAGACCGGTGATGGTATGGTAGATGAAGTACTGGCATCCTGGCGCATAGAGACCGGTGATGGTATGGTAGATGAAGTACTGTCATCCTGGAGTATAGAGACCGGTGATGGTATGGTAGATGAAGTACTGGCATCCTGGAGCATAGAGACCGGTGATGGTATGGTAGATGAAGTACTGGCATCCTGGAGCATAGAGACCGGTGATGGTATGGTAGATGAAGTACTAGCATCCTGGAGTATAGAGACCGGTGATGGTATGGTAGATGAAGCACTGGTATCCTGGAGTATAGAGACCGGTGATGGTATGGTAGATGAAGTCCTAGCATCCTGGAGTATAGAGACCGGTGATGGTATGGTAGATGAAGTACAGGCATCCTGGAGTATAGAGACCGGTGATGGTATGGTAGATGAAGCACTGGTATCCTGGAGCATAGAGACCAGTGATGGTATGGTAGATGAAGTACTGACATCCTGGAGTATAGAGACCGGTGATGGTATGGTAGATGAAGTCCTAGCATCCTGGGGTATAGAGACCGGTGATGGTATGGTAGATGAAGTACTGGCATCCTGGAGTATAGAGACCGGTGATGTTATGGTAGATGAAGTCCTAGCATCCTGGAGTATAGAGACCGGTGATGGTATGGTAGATTAAGTACTGACATCCTGGCGCATAGAGACCGGTGATGGTATGGTAGATGAAGTACTGGCATCCAGGAGTATAGAGACCAGTGATGGCATGGTAGATGAAGTCCTAGCATCCTGGAGCATAGAGAGCGGTGATGGTATGGTAGATGAAGTACTGGTATCCTGGAGCATAGAGACCAGTGATGGTATGGTAGATGAAGTACTGTTATCCTGGAGCATAGAGACCGGTGATGGTATGGTAGATGAAGTACTGGCATCCTGGAGCATAGAGACCAGTGATGGTATGGTAGATGAAGTACTGGTAACCGGGAGTATAGAGACCAGTGATGGTATGGTAGATGAAGTACTGGCATCCTGGAGTATAGAGACCGGTGATGGTATGGTAGATGAAGTACTGGCATCCTGGCGCATAGAGACCGGTGATGGTACGGTAGATGAAGTACTGGCATCCAGGAGTATAGAGACCAGTGATGGTATGGTAGATGAAGTACTGTTATCCTGGAGTATAGAGACCGGTGATGGTATGGTAGATGAAGTACTGGCATCCTGGAGCATAGAGACCGGTGATGGTATGGTAGATGAAGTACTGGAATCCTGGAGTATAGAGACTGGTGATGGTATGGTAGATGAAGTACTGGCATCCTGGAGTATAGAGACCGGTGATGGTATGGTAGATGAAGTCCTAGCATCCTGCAGCATAGAGACCAGTGATGGTACGGTAGATGAAGTACTGGTATCCTGGAGCATAGAGACCAGTGATGGTATGGTAGATTAAGTACTGACATCCTGGCGCATAGAGACCGGTGATGGTATGGTAGATGAAGTACTGGCATCCAGGAGTATAGAGACCAGTGATGGTATGGTAGATGAAGTACTGGCATCCTGGAGTATAGAGACCGGTGATGGTATGGTAGATGAAGTCCTAGCATCCTGGAGCATAGAGACCAGTGATGGTATGGTAGATGAAGTACTGGTATCCTGGAGCATAGAGACCAGTGATGGTATGGTAGATTAAGTACTGGCATCCAGGAGTATAGAGACCAGTGATGGTATGGTAGATGAAGTACTGTTATCCTGGAGTATAGAGACCGGTGATGGTATGGTAGATGAAGTACTGGCATCCTGGAGCATAGAGACCGGTGATGGTATGGTAGATGAAGTACTGGCATCCTGGAGTATAGAGAGCGGTGATGGTATGGTAGATGAAGTACTGGAATCCTGGAGTATAGAGACCGGTGATGGTATGGTAGATGAAGTACTGGCATCCTGGAGTATAGAGACCGGTGATGGTATGGTAGATGAAGTCCTAGCATCCTGGAGCATAGAGACCGGTGATGGTATGGTAGATGAAGTACTGACATCCTGGAGTATAGAGACCGGTGATGGTATGGTAGATGAATTACTGACATCCTGGAGTATAGAGACCGGTGATGTTATGGTAGATGAAGTACTGGCATCCTGGAGTATAGAGACCGGTGATGGTATGGTAGATGAAGTACTGGAATCCTGGAGTATAGAGACCGGTGATGGTATGGTAGATGAAGTACTGGCATCCTGGGGTAGAGACCGGTGATGGTATGGTAGATAAAGTACTGGCATCCTGGAGTATAGAGACCGGTGATGGTATGGTAGATGAAGTACTGGAATCCTGGAGTATAGAGACCGGTGATGGTATGGTAGATGAAGTACTGGCATCCTGGGGTAGAGACCGGTGATGGTATGGTAGATGAAGTACTGGCATCCTGGAGTATAGAGACCGGTGATGGTATGGTAGATGAAGTACTGGAATCCTGGAGTATAGAGACCGGTGATGGTATGGTAGATGAAGTACTGGCATCCTGGGGTAGAGACCGGTGATGGTATGGTAGATAAAGTACTGGCATCCTGGAGTATAGAGACCGGTGATGGTATGGTAGATGAAGTACTGGCATCCTGGAGTATAGAGACCAGTGATGGTATGGTAGATGAAGTCCTAGCATCCTGGAGCATAGAGACCGGTGATGGTATGGTAGATGAAGTACTGGTATCCTGGAGCATAGAGACCGGTGATGGTATGGTAGATGAAGTACTGGCATCCTGGAGCATAGAGACCGGTGATGGTATGGAAGATGAAGTACTGGTATCCTGGAGTATAGAGACCGGTGATGGTATGGTAGATGAAGTACTGGCATCCTGGAGTATAGAGACCGGTGATGGTATGGTAGATGAAGTACTGGTATCTTGGAGCATAGAGACCGGTGATGTTATGGTAGATGAAGTACTGGTAACCTGGAGTATAGAGACCGGTGATGTTATGGTAGATGAAGTACTGGCATCCTGGAGTATAGAGACTGGTGATGGTATA
This sequence comes from Engystomops pustulosus, assembly GCF_040894005.1. Taxonomy (NCBI): domain Eukaryota; kingdom Metazoa; phylum Chordata; class Amphibia; order Anura; family Leptodactylidae; genus Engystomops; species Engystomops pustulosus. The sequence continues at coordinate 160,936 of NW_027285044.1, read as the reverse complement.
GTAGATGAAGCACTGGTATCCTGGAGTATAGAGACCGGTGATGGTATGGTAGATGAAGTACTGGCATCCTGAAGCATAGAGACCGGTGATGGTATGGTAGATGAAGTACTGGCATCCTGGAGCATAGAGACCGGTGATGGTATGGTAGATGAAGTACTGGAATCCTGGAGTATAGAGACCGGTGATGGTATGGTAGATGAAGTACTGGCATCCTGGGGTAGAGACCGGTGATGGTATGGTAGATGAAGTACTGGCATCCTGGAGTATAGAGACCGGTGATGGTATGGTAGATGAAGTACTGGAATCCTGGAGTATAGAGACCGGTGATGGTATGGTAGATGAAGTACTGGCATCCTGGGGTAGAGACCGGTGATGGTATGGTAGATAAAGTACTGGCATCCTGGAGTATAGAGACCGGTGATGGTATGGTAGATGAAGTACTGGCATCCTGGAGTATAGAGACCAGTGATGGTATGGTAGATGAAGTCCTAGCATCCTGGAGCATAGAGACCGGTGATGGTATGGTAGATGAAGTACTGGTATCCTGGAGCATAGAGACCGGTGATGGTATGGTAGATGAAGTACTGGCATCCTGGAGCATAGAGACCGGTGATGGTATGGAAGATGAAGTACTGGTATCCTGGAGTATAGAGACCGGTGATGGTATGGTAGATGAAGTACTGGCATCCTGGAGTATAGAGACCGGTGATGGTATGGTAGATGAAGTACTGGTATCTTGGAGCATAGAGACCGGTGATGTTATGGTAGATGAAGTACTGGTAACCTGGAGTATAGAGACCGGTGATGTTATGGTAGATGAAGTACTGGCATCCTGGAGTATAGAGACTGGTGATGGTATAGTAGATGAAGCACTGGCATCCTGGAGCAAACAGACCGGTGATGGAATGGTAGATGAAGTACTGGCATCCTGAAGCATAGAGACCGGTGATGGTATGGTAGATGAAGTACTGGCATCCTGGAGCATAGAGACCGGTGATGGTATGGTAGATGAAGTACTGGCATCCTGGAGTACAGAGACCGGTGATCGTATGGTAGATAAAGTACTGGCATCCTGGGGTACAGAGACCGGTGATGGTATGGTAGATGAAGTACTGGTAACCTGGAGTATAGAGACTGGTGATGGTATGGTAGATGAAGCACTGGCATCCTGGGGTACAGAGACCAGTGATGTTATGGTAGATGAAGTCCTAGCATCCTGGAGTACAGAGACCGGTGATGGTATGGTAGATGAAGTACTGTTATCCTGGAGCATAGAGACCAGTGATGGTATGGTAGATGAAGTACTGTTATCCTGGAGCATAGAGACCGGTGATGGTATGGTAGATGAAGTACTGGCATCCTGGGGTATAGAGACCAGTGATGGTATGGTAGATGAAGTACTGGCATCCTGGGGTATAGAGACCAGTGATGGTATGGTAGATGAAGTACTGGCATCCTGGGGTATAGAGACCGGTGATGGTATGGTAGATGAAGTACTGTCATCCTGGAGTATAGAGACCGGTGATGGTATGGTAGATGAAGTACTGGCATCCTGGAGTATAGAGACCAGTGATGGTATGGTAGATGAAGTACTGTCATCCTGGAGTATAGAGACCGGTGATGGTATGGTAGATGAAGTACTGGCATCCTGGAGTATAGAGACCGGTGATGGTATGGTAGATGAAGTACTGGCATCCTGGAGCATAGAGACCAGTGATGGTATGGTAGATGAAGTACTGGCATCCTGGAGTACAGAGACCGGTGATGTTATGGTAGATGAAGTACTGGCATCCTGGGGTAAAGAGACCAGTGATGGTATGGTAGATGAAGTACTGACATCCTGGAGCATAGAGACTGGTGATGGTATGGTAGATGAAGTACTGTTATCCTGGAGCATAGAGACCGGTGATGGTATGGTAGATGAAGTACTGGCATTCTGGAGTACAGAGACCGGTGATGGTATGGTAGATGAAGTACTGGCATCCTGGAGCATAGAGACCGGTGATGGTATGGTAGATGAAGTACTGGCATCCTGGGGTATAGAGACCGGTGATGGTATGGTAGATGAAGTACTGACATCCTGGAGCATAGAGACTGGTGATGGTATGGTAGATGAAGTACTGATATCCTGGAGTATAGAGACCAGTGATGGTATGGTAGATGAAGTACTGGCATCCTGGGGTATAGAGACCGGTGATGTTATGGTAGATGAAGTACTGATATCCTGGAGTATAGAGACCAGTGATGGTATGGTAGATGAAGTACTGGCATCCTGGAGCATAGAGACCGGTGATGGTATGGTAGATGAAGCACTGGTATCCTGGAGCATAGAGACTGGTGATGGTATGGTAGATGAAGTACTGGCATCCTGGGGTATAGAGACCGGTGATGGTATGGTAGATGAAGTACTGACATCCTGGAGTACAGACTGGTGATGGTATGGTAGATGAAGCACTGGCATCCTGGAGCATAGAGACCGGTGATGGTATGGTAGATGAAGTACTGGTATCCTGGAGCATAGAGACCGGTGATGGTATGGTAGATGAAGTACTGGCATCCTGGAGTACAGAGACCGGTGATGGTATGGTAGATGAAGTACTGGTATCCTGGAGTATAGAGACCAGTGATGTTATGGTAGATGAAGTACTGGTATCCTGGAGTATAGAGACCAGTGATGGTATGGTAGATGAAGTACTGGTATCCTGGAGTATAGAGACCGGTGATGGTATGGTAGATGAAGTACTGGTATCCTGGAGCATAGAGACCGGTGATGGTATGGTAGATGAAGTACTGGCATCCTGGAGTATAGAGACCAGTGATGGTATGGTAGATGAAGTACTGGCATCCTGGCGCATAGAGACCGGTGATGGTATGGTAGATGAAGTACTGGCATCCTGGAGCATAGAGACCGGTGATGGTATGGTAGATGAAGTACTGGCATCCTGGAGTATAGAGACCAGTGATGTTATGGTAGATGAAGTACTAGCATCCTGGAGCATAGAGACCGGTGATGGTATGGTAGATGAAGCACTGGCATCCTGGAGCATAGAGACCGGTGATGGTATGGTAGATGAAGCACTGGCATCCTGGAGTATAGAGACCGGTGATGTTATGGTAGATGAAGTCCTAGCATCCTGGAGTATAGAGACCGGTGATGGTATGGTAGATGAAGTACAGGCATCCTGGAGTATAGAGACCGGTGATGGTATGGTAGATGAAGTACTGGCATCCTGGAGTATAGAGACCGGTGATGGTATGGTAGATGAAGTACTGGTAACCTGGAGTATAGAGACCGGTGATGTTATGGTAGATGAAGTACTGGCATCCTGGAGTATAGAGATCAGTGATGGTATGGTAGATGAAGTACTGGCATCCTGGAGCATAGAGACCGGTGATAGTATGGTAGATGAAGTACTGGTAACCGGGAGTATAGAGACCAGTGATGGTATGGTAGACTAAGTACTGGCATCCTGGAGTATAGAGACCGGTGATGGTATGGTAGATGAAGTACTGGCATCCTGGAGCATAGAGACCGGTGATGGTATGGTAGATGAAGTACTGGCATCCTGGGGTATAGAGACCGGTGATGGTATGGTAGATGAAGTACTGACATCCTGGAGTATAGAGACCGGTGATGGTATGGTAGATGAAGTACTGGCATCCTGGAGTACAGAGACCAGTGATGTTATGGTAGATGAAGTACTGGCATCCTGGAGTACAGACTGGTGATGGTATGGTAGATGAAGTACTGGCATACTGGAGCATAGAGACCAGTGATGGTATGGTAGATGAAGCACTGGCATCCTGGAGCATAGAGAGCGGTGATGGTATGGTAGATGAAGTACTGGTATCCTGGAGTATAGAGACCGGTGATGGTATGGTAGATGAAGTACTGGTATCCTGGAGTATAGAGACCGGTGATGGTATGGTAGATGAAGTACTGGCATGCTGGAGCATAGAGACCGGTGATGGTATGGTAGATGAAGTACTGGCATACTGGAGTATAGAGACCGGTGATGGTATGGTAGATGAAGTACTGTCATCCTGGAGCATAGAGACCGGTGATGGTATGGTAGATGAAGTACTGGCATCCTGGAGTATAGAGACCGGTGATGGTATGGTAGATGAAGTACTGGCATGCTGGAGCATAGAGACCGGTGATGGTATGGTAGATGAAGTACTGGCATCCTGGAGTATAGAGACCGGTGATGGTATGGTAGATGAAGTACTTGCATCCTGGAGTACAGAGACCGGTGATGGTATGGTAGATGAAGTACTGGCATCCTGGAGCATAGAGACCAGTGATGGTATGGTAGATGAAGTACTGGCATCCTGGAGTATAGAGACCAGTGATGGTATGGTAGATGAAGTACTGGCATCCTGGAGCATAGAGACCGGTGATGGTATGGTAGATGAAGTACTGGCATCCTGGAGTATAGAGACCGGTAATGGTATGGTAGATGAAGTACTTGCATCCTGGAGTACAGAGACCGGTGATGGTATGGTAGATGAAGTACTGGCATCCTGGAGCATAGAGACCAGTGATGGTATGGTAGATGAAGTACTGGCATCCTGGAGTATAGAGACCAGTGATGGTATGGTAGATGAAGTACTGGCATCCTGGAGCATAGAGACCAGTGATGGTATGGTAGATGAAGTACTGGCATCCTGGGGTATAGAGACCGGTGATGTTATGGTAGATGAAGTACTGATATCCTGGAGTATAGAGACCAGTGATGGTATGGTAGATGAAGTACTGGCATCCTGGAGCATAGAGACCGGTGATGGTATGGTAGATGAAGCACTGGTATCCTGGAGCATAGAGACTGGTGATGGTATGGTAGATGAAGTACTGGCATCCTGGGGTATAGAGACCGGTGATGGTATGGTAGATGAAGTACTGACATCCTGGAGTACAGACTGGTGATGGTATGGTAGATGAAGCACTGGCATCCTGGAGCATAGAGACCGGTGATGGTATGGTAGATGAAGTACTGGTATCCTGGAGCATAGAGACCGGTGATGGTATGGTAGATGAAGTACTGGCATCCTGGAGTACAGAGACCGGTGATGGTATGGTAGATGAAGTACTGGTATCCTGGAGTATAGAGACCAGTGATGTTATGGTAGATGAAGTACTGGTATCCTGGAGTATAGAGACCAGTGATGGTATGGTAGATGAAGTACTGGCATCCTGGAGTACAGAGACCGGTGATGGTATGGTAGATGAAGTACTGGTATCCTGGAGTATAGAGACCAGTGATGTTATGGTAGATGAAGTACTGGTATCCTGGAGTACAGAGACCGGTGATGGTATGGTAGATGAAGTACTGGTATCCTGGAGTATAGAGACCAGTGATGTTATGGTAGATGAAGTACTGGTATCCTGGAGTATAGAGACCGGTGATGGTATGGTAGATGAAGTACTGGTATCCTGGAGCATAGAGACCGGTGATGGTATGGTAGATGAAGTACTGGCATCCTGGAGTATAGAGACCAGTGATGGTATGGTAGATGAAGTACTGGCATCCTGGCGCATAGAGACCGGTGATGGTATGGTAGATGAAGTACTGGCATCCTGGAGCATAGAGACCAGTGATGGTATGGTAGATGAAGTACTGGCATCCTGGAGCATAGAGACCGGTGATGGTATGGAAGATGAAGCACTGGTATCCTGGAGCATAGAGACCAGTGATGGTATGGTAGATGAAGTACTGGCATCCTGGAGTATAGAGACCGGTGATGGTATGGTAGATGAAGTACTGGCATCCTGGGGTATAGAGACCAGTGATGGTATGGTAGATGAAGCACTGGTATCCTGGAGTATAGAGACCGGTGATGGTATGATAGATGAAGTACTGATATCCTGGAGTATAGAGACCAGTGATGGTATGGTAGATGAAGTACTGGCATCCTGGGGTATAGAGACCGGTGATGGTATGGTAGATGAAGTACTGGTAACCGGGAGTATAGAGACCAGTGATGGTATGGTAGATGAAGTACTGGTATCCTGGAGTATAGAGACCGGTGATGGTATGGTAGATGAAGTACTGGCATGCTGGAGCATAGAGACCGGTGATGGTATGGTAGATGAAGTACTGACATCCTGGAGTATAGAGACCGGTGATAGTATGGTAGATGAAGTACTGGTAACCGGGAGTATAGAGATTAGTGATGGTATGGTAGATGAAGTACTAGCATCCTGGAGCATAGAGACCGGTGATGGTATGGTAGATGAAGTACTGGCATCCTGGAGCATAGAGACCGGTGATAGTATGGTAGATGAAGTACTGGTAACCGGGAGTATAGAGACCAGTGATGGTATGGTAGATGAAGTACTAGCATCCTGGAGCATAGAGACCGGTGATGGTATGGTAGATGAAGTACTGGCATCCTGGAGCATAGAGACCGGTGATGGTATGGTAGATGAAGCACTGGCATCCTGGAGTATAGAGACCGGTGATGTTATGGTAGATGAAGTCCTAGCATCCTGGAGTATAGAGACCAGTGATGGTATGGTAGATGAAGTACTGGCATCCTGGAGTATAGAGACCGGTGATGGTATGGAAGATGAAGCACTGGCATCCTGGAGTATAGAGACCAGTGATGTTATGGTAGATGAAGTACTGGCATCCTGGAGTATAGAGACCGGTGATGGTATGGTAGATGAAGTACTGGTATCCTGGAGTATAGAGACCGGTGATGGTATGGTAGATGAAGTACTGGTATCCTGGAGTATAGAGACCGGTGATGGTATGGTAGATGAAGTACTGGCATTCTGGAGCATAGAGACCGGTGATGGTATGGTAGATGAAGTACTGGTAACCGGGAGTATAGAGACCAGTGATGGTATGGTAGATGAAGTACTAGCATCCTGGAGCATAGAGACCGGTGATGGTATGGTAGATGAAGTACTGGCATCCTGGAGCATAGAGACCGGTGATAGTATGGTAGATGAAGTACTGGTAACCGGGAGTATAGAGACCAGTGATGGTATGGTAGATGAAGTACTAGCATCCTGGAGCATAGAGACCGGTGATGTTATGGTAGATGAAGTACTGGTATCCTGGGGTATAGAGACCAGTGATGGTATGGTAGATGAAGCACTGGCATCCTGGAGTATAGAGACCGGTGATGGTATGGTAGATGAAGTACTGGTATCCTGGAGCATAGAGACCGGTGATGGTATGGTAGATGAAGTACTGGCATCCTGGAGCATAGAGACCGGTGATGGTATGGTAGATGAAGCACTGGCATCCTGGAGTATAGAGACCAGTGATGGTATGGTAGATGAAGTACTGGCATCCTGGGGTATAGAGACCAGTGATGGTATGGTAGATGAAGCACTGGCATCCTGGAGTATAGAGACCGGTGATGGTATGGTAGATGAAGTACTGGCATCCTGGAGTACAGAGACCGGTGATGGTATGGTAGATGAAGTACTGGCATCCTAGAGCATAGAGACCGGTGATGGTATAGTAGATGAAGTACTGGCATCCTGGAGCATAGAGACCGGTGATGGTATGGTAGATGAAGTACTGGTATCCTGGAGTATAGAGACCGGTGATGGTATGGTAGATGAAGTACTGGTATCCTGGAGTATAGAGACCGGTGATAGTATGGTAGATGAAGCACTGGCATCCTGGAGTATAGAGACCGGTGATGGTATGGTAGATGAAGTACTGGTATCCTGGAGCATAGAGACCGGTGATGGTATGGTAGATGAAGTACTGGCATCCTGGAGTATAGAGACCAGTGATGTTATGGTAGATGAAGTACTGACATCCTGGAGCATAGAGACCGGTGATGGTATGGTAGATGAAGTACTGGCATCCTGGAGTACAGACTGGTGATGGTATGGTAGATAAGGCACTGGCATCCTGGAGTATAGAGACCGGTGATGGTATGGTAGATGAAGCACTGGCATCCTGGAGTATAGAGACCGGTGATAGTATGGTAGATGAAGCACTGGCATCCTGGGGTATAGAGACCGGTGATGGTATGGTAGATGAAGTACTGGTATCCTGGAGCATAGAGACCGGTGATGGTATGGTAGATGAAGTACTGGTATCCTGGAGCATAGAGACCGGTGATGGTATGGTAGATAAAGTACTGGTATCCTGGAGCATAGAGACCGGTGATGGTATGGTAGATGAAGTACTGGCATCCTGGGGTATAGAGACCGGTGATGGTATGGTAGATGAAGTACTGACATCCTGGAGTATAGAGACCGGTGATGTTATGGTAGATGAAGTACTGACATCCTGGAGCATAGAGACCGGTGATGGTATGGTAGATAAAGTACTGGCATCCTGGAGCATAGAGACCGGTGATGGTATGGTAGATAAAGTACTGGCATCCTGGAGTATAGAGACCGGTGATGGTATGGTAGATGAAGTACTGGCATCCTGGAGTATAGAGACCGGTGATGGTATGGTAGATGAAGTACTGGTAACCGGGAGTATAGAGACCAGTGATGGTATGGTAGATGAAGTGCTAGCATCCTGGAGCATAGAGACCGGTGATGGTATGGTAGATGAAGTACTGGCATCCTGGAGCATAGAGACCGGTGATGGTATGGTAGATGAAGTACTGGCATCCTGGAGTATAGAGACCGGTGATGGTATGGTAGATGAAGTACTGGTATCCTGGAGTATAGAGACCAGTGATGGTATGGTAGATGAAGGACTGGCATCCTGGAGCATAGAGACCGGTGATGGTATGGTAGATGAAGCAATGGCATCCTGGAGTATAGAGACCGGTGATGTTATGGTAGATGAAGTCCTAGCATCCTGGAGTATAGAGACCAGTGATGGTATGATAGATGAAGTACTGGCATCCTGGGGTATAGAGACCGGTGATGGTATGGTAGATGAAGTACTGGCATCCTGGGGTATAGAGACCAGTGATGTTATGGTAGATGAAGTCCTAGCATCCTGGAGTATAGAGACCAGTGATGGTATGGTAGATGAAGTACTGGCATCCTGGCGCATAGAGACCGGTGATGGTATGGTAGATGAAGTACTTGCATCCTGGAGTACAGAGACCGGTGATGGTATGGTAGATGAAGCACTGGCATCCTGGAGCATAGAGACCGGTGATGGTATGGTAGATGAAGCACTGGCATCCTGGAGTATAGAGACCGGTGATGTTATGGTAGATGAAGTCCTAGCATCCTGGAGTATAGAGACCGGTGATGGTATGGTAGATGAAGTACAGGCATCCTGGAGTATAGAGACCGGTGATGGTATGGTAGACTAAGTACTGGCATCCTGGAGCATAGAGAGCGGTGATGGTATGGTAGATGAAGTACTGGCATCCTGGAGTACAGAGACCGGTGATGGTATGGTAGATGAAGTACTGGCATCCTGGGGTATAGAGACCGGTGATGGTATGGTAGATGAAGTACTGGCATCCTGGAGTACAGAGACCAGTGATGGTATGGTAGATGAAGTACTGGCATCCTGGAGCATAGAGACCGGTGATGGTATGGTAGATGAAGTCCTAGCATCCTGGAGCATAGAGACCGGTGATGGTATGGTAGATGAAGTACTGGTAACCGGGAGTATAGAGACCAGTGATGGTATGTTAGATGAAGTACTGTTATCCTGGAGCATAGAGGCCGGTGATGGTATGGTAGATGAAGTACTGGCATCCTGGAGTATAGAGACCGGTGATGGTATGGTAGATGAAGTATTGACATCCTGGCGCATAGAGACCGGTGATGGTATGGCAGATGAAGCACTGGCATCCTGTAGAAAAGAGTTCGGTGATGGTATAGTAGATGAAGCACTGGCATCCTGGAGCATAGAGACCAGTGATGGTATGGTAGATGAAGTACTAGCATCCTGGAGTATAGAGACCGGTGATGGTATGGTAGATGAAGTACTGGAATCCTGGAGTATAGAGACCGGTGATGGTATGGTAGATGAAGTACTGGCATCCTGGAGCATAGAGACCGGTGATGGTATGGTAGATGAAGTACTGGCATCCTGGAGTATAGAGACCGGTGATGGTATGGTAGATGAAGCACTGGTAACCTGGAGTATAGAGACCGGTGATGGTATGGTAGATGAAGTATTGACATCCTGGCGCATAGAGACCGGTGATGGTATGGTAGATGAAGCACTGGCATCCTGGAATATAGAGACCGGTGATGGTATGGTAGATGAAGTACTGACATCCTGGAGCATAGAGACCGGTGATGGTATGGTAGATAAAGTACTGGCATCCTGGAGCATAGAGACCGGTGATGTTATGGTAGATGAAACACTGGCATCCTGGAGTATAGAGACCAGTGATGGTATGGTAGATGAAGTACTGGCATCCTGGAGTATAGAGACCGGTGATGTTATGGTAGATGAAGTACTGACATCCTGGAGCATAGAGACCGGTGATGGTATGGAAGATAAAGTACTGGCATCCTGGAGCATAGAGACCGGTGATGGTATGGTAGATGAAGCACTGGCATCCTGGAGTATAGAGACCAGTGATGGTATGGTAGATGAAGTACTGGCATCCTGGAGTACAGAGACCGGTGATGGTATGGTGGATGAAGTACTGGCATCCTGGAGTACAGAGACCGGTGATGGTATGGTGGATGAAGTACTGGCATCCTGGGGTACAGAGACCAGTGATGGTATGGTAGATGAAGTACTGGTATCCTGGAGCATAGAGACTGGTGATGGTATGGTAGATGAAGTACTGTTATCCTGGAGCATAGAGACCGGTGATGGTATGGAAGATGAAGCACTGGCATCCTGGCGCATAGAGACCGGTGATGGTATGGTAGATGAAGTACTGGTATCCTTGAGCATAGAGATCAGTGATGGTATAGTAGATGAAGTACTGGCATCCTGGAGTATAGAGACCAGTAATGTTATGGTAGATGAAGTACTGGCATCCTGGAGTATAGAGACCGGTGATGGTATGGTAGATGAAGTACTGGCATCCTGGAGTACAGAGACCAGTGATGTTATGGTAGATGAAGTACTGGCATCCTGGAGTATAGAGACCGGTGATGGTATGGTAGATGAAGTACTGGTATCCTGGAGTATAGAGACCGGTGATGGTATGGTAGATGAAGTACTGGTATCCTGGAGTATAGAGACCGGTGATGGTATGGTAGATGAAGTACTGGCATGCTGGAGCATAGAGACCGGTGATGGTATGGTAGATGAAGTACTGGTAACCGGGAGTATAGAGACCAGTGATGGTATGGTAGATGAAGTACTAGCATCCTGGAGCATAGAGACCGGTGATGGTATGGTAGATGAAGTACTGGCATCCTGGAGCATAGAGACCGGTGATAGTATGGTAGATGAAGTACTGGTAACCGGGAGTATAGAGACCAGTGATGGTATGGTAGATGAAGTACTAGCATCCTGGAGCATAGAGACCGGTGATGGTATGGTAGATGAAGTACTGGCATCCTGGAGCATAGAGACCGGTGATGGTATGGTAGATGAAGCACTGGCATCCTGGAGTATAGAGACCGGTGATGTTATGGTAGATGAAGTCCTAGCATCCTGGAGTATAGAGACCAGTGATGGTATGGTAGATGAAGTACTGGCATCCTGGGGTATAGAGACCAGTGATAGTATGGTAGATGAAGCACTGGCATCCTGGAATATAGAGACCGGTGATGGTATGGTAGATGAAGTACTGGTATCCTGGAGCATAGAGACCGGTGATGGTATGGTAGATGAAGTACTGGCATCCTGGAGTATAGAGACCAGTGATGTTATGGTAGATGAAGTACTGGTATCCTGGAGCATAGAGACCGGTGATGGTATGGTAGATGAAGTACTGGTATCCTGGAGCATAGAGACCGGTGATGGTATGGTAGATGAAGTACTGGCATCCTGGGGTATAGAGACCGGTGATGGTATGGTAGATGAAGTACTGGTAACCTGGAGTATAGAGACCGGTGATGTTATGGTAGATGAAGTACTGACATCCTGGAGCATAGAGACCGGTGATGGTATGGTAGATAAAGTACTGGCATCCTGGAGCATAGAGACCGGTGATGGTATGGTAGATGAAGTACTGTCATCCTGGAGTATAGAGACCGGTGATGGTATGGTAGATGAAGCACTGGCATCCTGGAGTATAGAGACCGGTGATGGTATGGTAGATGAAGTACTGGTAACCGGGAGTATAGAGACCAGTGATGGTATGGTAGATGAAGTACTAGCATCCTGGAGCATAGAGACCGGTGATGGTATGGTAGATGAAGTACTGGCATCCTGGAGCATAGAGACCGGTGATGGTATGGTAGATGAAGTACTGGCATCCTGGAGCATAGAGACCGGTGATGGTATGGTAGATGAAGCAATGGCATCCTGGAGTATAGAGACCGGTGATGTTATGGTAGATGAAGTCCTAGCATCCTGGAGTATAGAGACCAGTGATGGTACGGTAGATGAAGTACTGGCATCCTGGGGTATAGAGACCGGTGATGGTATGGTAGATGAAGTACTGGCATCCTGGGGTATAGAGACCGGTGATGTTATGGTAGATGAAGTCCTAGCATCCTGGAGTATAGAGAGAAGTGATGGTATGGTAGATGAAGTACAGGCATCCTGGCGCATAGAGACCGGTGATGGTATGGTAGATGAAGTCCTAGCATCCTGGAGCATAGAGACCGGTGATGGTATGGTAGATGAAGTACTTGCATCCTGGAGTACAGAGACCGGTGATGGTATGGTAGATGTAGTACTGGCATCCTGGAGTATAGAGACCAGTAATGTTATGGTAGATGAAGTACTGGCATCCTGGAGTATAGAGACCGGTGATGGTATGGTAGATGAAGTACTGGCATCCTAGAGTACAGAGACCAGTGATGTTATGGTAGATAAAGTACTGGCATCCTGGAGTATAGAGACCGGTGATGGTATGGTAGACTAAGTACTGGCATCCTGGAGCATAGAGACCGGTGATGGTATGGTAGATGAAGTACTGGCATCCTGGAGTACAGAGACCGGTGATGGTATGGTAGATGAAGTACTGGCATCCTGGGGTATAGAGACCAGTGATGGTATGGTAGATGAAGTACTGGCATCCTGGAGCATAGAGACCGGTGATGGTATGGTAGATGAAGTCCTAGCATCCTGGAGCATAGAGACCGGTGATGGTATGGTAGATGAAGTACTGGTAACCGGGAGTATAGAGACCAGTGATGGTATGGTAGATGAAGTACTGGCATCCTGGAGTATAGAGACCGGTGATGGTATGGTAGATGAAGTACTGGCATCCTGGAGTATAGAGACCGGTGATGGTATGGTAGATGAAGTATTGACATCCTGGCGCATAGAGACCGGTGATGGTATGGCAGATGAAGCACTGGCATCCTGTAGTATAGAGTTCGGTGATGGTATAGTAGATGAAGCACTGGCATCCTGGAGCATAGAGACCAGTGATGGTATGGTAGATGAAGTACTAGCATCCTGGAGTATAGAGACCGGTGATGGTATGGTAGATGAAGTACTGGAATCCTGGAGTATAGAGACCGGTGATGGTATGGTAGATGAAGTACTGGCATCCTGGAGTACAGAAACCGGTGATGGTATGGTAGATGAAGTACTGGTAACCTGGAGTATAGAGACCGGTGATGGTATGGTAGATGAAGTACTGGCATACTGGAGTATAGAGACCAGTGATGGTATGGTAGATGAAGTATTGACATCCTGGCGCATAGAGACCGGTGATGGTATGGTAGATGAAGCACTGGCATCCTGGAGTATAGAGACCGGTGATGGTATGGTAGATGAAGTACTGGTATCCTGGAGTATAGAGACCGGTGATGGTATGGTAGATGAAGTACTGGTATCCTGGAGTATAGAGACCGGTGATGGTATGGTAGATGAAGTACTGACATCCTGGAGTACAGAGACCGGTGATGGTATGGTAGATGAAGTACTGGCATCCTGGAGCATAGAGACCAGTGATGGTACGGTAGATGAAGTACTGGCATCCTGGAGCATAGAGACCGGTGATGGTATGGTAGATGAAGTACTGGCATCCTGGAGCATAGAGACCGGTGATGTTATGGTAGATGAAGCACTGGCATCCTGGAGTATAGAGACCGGTGATGGTACGGTAGATGAAGTACTGGCATCCTGGAGTATAGAGAACGGTGATGGTATGGTATATGAAGTACTGGTATCCTGGAGTATAGAGACCGGTGATGGTATGGTAGATGAAGTACTGGCATCCTGGAGCATAGAGACCGGTGATGGTATGGTAGATGAAGTACTGGTATCCTGGAGCATAGAGACGGGTGATGGTATGGTAGATGAAGTACTGGCATCCTGGAGTATAGCGACCAGTGATGGTATGGAAGATGAAGTACTGGCATCCTGGAGTATAGAGACCAGTGATGGTATGGAAGATGAAGTACTGACATCCTGGAGTACAGAAACCGGTGATGGTATGGAAGATGAAGCACTGGTATCTTGGAGTACAGAGACTGGTGATGGTATGGTAGATGAAGCACTGGCATCCTGGAGCAAAGAGACCGGTGATGGTATGGTAGATGAAGTACTGGCATCCTGGGGTATAGAGACCGTTGATGGTATGGTAGATGAAGTACTGTCATCCTGGAGTATAGAGACCGGTGATGGTATGGTAGATGAAGTACTGTCATCCTGGAGTATAGAGACCGGTGATGGTATGGTAGATGAAGTACTGGCATGCTGGAGCATAGAGACCGGTGATGGTATGGTAGATGAAGTACTGGTAACCGGGAGTATAGAGACCAGTGATGGTATGGTAGATGAAGTACTAGCATCCTGGAGCATAGAGACCGGTGATGGTATGGTAGATGAAGTACTGGCATCCTGGAGCATAGAGACCGGTGATAGTATGGTAGATGAAGTACTGGTAACCGGGAGTATAGAGACCAGTGATGGTATGGTAGATGAAGTACTAGCATCCTGGAGCATAGAGACCGGTGATGGTATGGTAGATGAAGTACTGGCATCCTGGAGCATAGAGACCGGTGATGGTATGGTAGATGAAGCACTGGCATCCTGGAGTATAGAGACCGGTGATGTTATGGTAGATGAAGTCCTAGCATCCTGGAGTATAGAGACCAGTGATGGTATGGTAGATGAAGTACTGGCATCCTGGGGTATAGAGACCAGTGATGGTATGGTAGATGAAGCACTGGCATCCTGGAGTATAGAGACCAGTGATGGTATGGTAGATGAAGTACTGGTATCCTGGAGCATAGAGACCGGTGATGGTATGGTAGATGAAGTACTGGCATCCTGGAGTATAGAGACCAGTGATGTTATGGTAGATGAAGTACTGGTATCCTGGAGCATAGAGACCGGTGATGGTATGGTAGATGAAGTACTGGTATCCTGGAGCATAGAGACCGGTGATGGTATGGTAGATGAAGTACTGGCATCCTGGGGTATAGAGACCGGTGATGGTATGGTAGATGAAGTACTGGTAACCTGGAGTATAGAGACCGGTGATGGTATGGTAGATGAAGTACTGACATCCTGGAGCATAGAGACCGGTGATGGTATGGTAGATAAAGTACTGGCATCCTGGAGCATAGAGACCGGTGATGGTATGGTAGATGAAGTACTGTCATCCTGGAGTATAGAGACCGGTGATGGTATGGTAGATGAAGCACTGGCATCCTGGAGTATAGAGACCGGTGATGGTATGGTAGATGAAGTACTGGTAACCGGGAGTATAGAGACCAGTGATGGTATGGTAGATGAAGTACTAGCATCCTGGAGCATAGAGACCGGTGATGGTATGGTAGATGAAGTACTGGCATCCTGGAGCATAGAGACCGGTGATGGTATGGTAGATGAAGCAATGGCATCCTGGAGTATAGAGACCGGTGATGTTATGGTAGATGAAGTCCTAGCATCCTGGAGTATAGAGACCAGTGATGGTACGGTAGATGAAGTACTGGCATCCTGGGGTATAGAGACCGGTGATGGTATGGTAGATGAAGTACTGGCATCCTGGGGTATAGAGACCGGTGATGTTATGGTAGATGAAGTCCTAGCATCCTGGAGTATAGAGACCAGTGATGGTATGGTAGATGAAGTACTGGCATCCTGGCGCATAGAGACCGGTGATGGTATGGTAGATAAAGTCCTAGCATCCTGGAGCATAGAGACCGGTGATGGTATGGTAGATGAAGTACTTGCATCCTGGAGTACAGAGACCGGTGATGGTATGGTAGATGAAGTACTGGCATCCTGGAGTATAGAGACCAGTAATGTTATGGTAGATGAAGTACTGGCATCCTGGAGTATAGAGACCGGTGATGGTATGGTAGATGAAGTACTGGCATCCTAGAGTATAGAGACCGGTGATGGTATGGTAGATGAAGTACTGGCATCCTAGAGTATAGAGACCGGTGATGGTATGGTAGATGAAGCACTGGTATCCTGGAGTACAGAGACCAGTGATGTTATGGTAGATAAAGTACTGGCATCCTGGAGTGTAGAGACCGGTGATGGTATGGTAGACTAAGTACTGGCATCCTGGAGCATAGAGACCGGTGATAGTATGGTAGATGAAGTACTGGCATCCTGGAGTATAGAGACCGGTGATGGTATGGTAGATGAAGTACTGGCATCCTGGAGTACAGAGACCGGTGATGGTATGGTAGATGAAGTACTGGCATCCTGGGGTATAGAGACCGGTGATGGTATGGTAGATGAAGTACTGGCATCCTGGAGTACAGAGACCAGTGATGGTATGGTAGATGAAGTACTGGCATCCTGGAGCATAGAGACCGGTGATGGTATGGTAGATGAAGTCCTAGCATCCTGGAGCATAGAGACCGGTGATGGTATGGTAGATGAAGTACTGGTAACCGGGAGTATAGAGACCAGTGATGGTATGGTAGATGAAGTACTGTTATCCTGGAGCATAGAGGCCGGTGATGGTATGGTAGATGAAGTACTGGCATCCTGGAGTATAGAGACCGGTGATGGTATGGTAGATGAAGTACTGACATCCTGGCGCATAGAGACCGGTGATGGTATGGTAGATGAAGCACTGGCATCCTGTAGTATAGAGTTCGGTGATGGTATAGTATATGAAGCACTGGCATCCTGGAGCATAGAGAACGGTGATGGTATTGTAGATGAAGTATTGACATCCTGGCGCATAGAGACCGGTGATGGTATGGCAGATGAAGCACTGGCATCCTGTAGTATAGAGTTCGGTGATGGTATAGTAGATGAAGCACTGGCATCCTGGAGCATAGAGACCAGTGATGGTATGGTAGATGAAGTACTAGCATCCTGGAGTATAGAGACCGGTGATGGTATGGTAGATGAAGTACTGGAATCCTGGAGTATAGAGACCGGTGATGGTATGGTAGATGAAGTACTGGCATCCTGGAGTACAGAAACCGGTGATGGTATGGTAGATGAAGTACTGGTAACCTGGAGTATAGAGACCGGTGATGGTATGGTAGATGAAGTACTGGCATACTGGAGTATAGAGACCAGTGATGGTATGGTAGATGAAGTATTGACATCCTGGCGCATAGAGACCGGTGATGGTATGGTAGATGAAGCACTGGCATCCTGGAGTATAGAGACCGGTGATAGTATGGTAGATGAAGTACTGGTATCCTGGAGTATAGAGACCGGTGATGGTATGGTAGATGAAGTACTGGTATCCTGGAGTATAGAGACCGGTGATGGTATGGTAGATGAAGTACTGACATCCTGGAGTACAGAGACCGGTGATGGTATGGTAGATGAAGTACTGGCATCCTGGAGCATAGAGACCAGTGATGGTACGGTAGATGAAGTACTGGCATCCTGGAGCATAGAGACCGGTGATGGTATGGTAGATGAAGCACTGGCATCCTGGAGTATAGAGACCGGTGATGGTACGGTAGATGAAGTACTGGCATCCTGGAGTATAGAGACCGGTGATGGTATGGTATATGAAGTACTGGTATCCTGGAGTATAGAGACCGGTGATGGTATGGTAGATGAAGTACTGGCATCCTGGAGCATAGAGACCGGTGATGGTATGGTAGATGAAGTACTGGTATCCTGGAGCATAGAGACCGGTGATGGTATGGTAGATGAAGTACTGGCATCCTGGAGTATAGCGACCAGTGATGGTATGGAAGATGAAGTACTGGCATCCTGGAGTATAGAGACCAGTGATGGTATGGAAGATGAAGCACTGGTATCTTGGAGTACAGAGACTGGTGATGGTATGGTAGATGAAGCACTGGTATCCTGGAGCAAACAGACCGGTGATGGTATGGTAGATGAAGTACTGGCATCCTGGAGCATAGAGACCGGTGATGGTATGGTAGATGAAGTCCTAGCATCCTGGAGCATAGAGACCGGTGATGGTATGGTAGATGAAGTACTGGTAACCGGGAGTATAGAGACCAGTGATGGTATGGTAGATGAAGTACTGTTATCCTGGAGCATAGAGGCCGGTGATGGTATGGTAGATGAAGTACTGGCATCCTGGAGTATAGAGACCGGTGATGGTATGGTAGATGAAGTACTGACATCCTGGCGCATAGAGACCGGTGATGGTATGGTAGATGAAGCACTGGCACCCTGTAGTATAGAGTTCGGTGATGGTATAGTAGATGAAGCACTGGCATCCTGGAGCATAGAGACCAGTGATGGTATGGTAGATGAAGTACTAGCATCCTGGAGTATAGAGACCGGTGATGGTATGGTAGATGAAGTACTGGAATCCTGGAGTATAGAGACCGGTGATGGTATGGTAGATGAAGTACTGGCATCCTGGAGTACAGAAACCGGTGATGGTATGGTAGATGAAGTACTGGTAACCTGGAGTATAGAGACCGGTGATGGTATGGTAGATGAAGTACTGGCATACTGGAGTATAGAGACCAGTGATGGTATGGTAGATGAAGTATTGACATCCTGGCGCATAGAGACCGGTGATGGTATGGTAGATGAAGCACTGGCATCCTGGAGTATAGAGACCGGTGATGGTATGGTAGATGAAGTACTGGTATCCTGGAGTATAGAGACCGGTGATGGTATGGTAGATGAAGTACTGGTATCCTGGAGTATAGAGACCGGTGATGGTATGGTAGATGAAGTACTGACATCCTGGAGTACAGAGACCGGTGATGGTATGGTAGATGAAGTACTGGCATCCTGGAGCATAGAGACCAGTGATGGTACGGTAGATGAAGTACTGGCATCCTGGAGCATAGAGACCGGTGATGGTATGGTATATGAAGTACTGGTATCCTGGAGTATAGAGACCGGTGATGGTATGGTAGATGAAGTACTGGCATCCTGGAGCATAGAGACCGGTGATGGTATGGTAGATGAAGTACTGGTATCCTGGAGCATAGAGACCGGTGATGGTATGGTAGATGAAGTACTGGCATCCTGGAGTATAGCGACCAGTGATGGTATGGAAGATGAAGTACTGGCATCCTGGAGTATAGAGACCAGTGATGGTATGGAAGATGAAGTACTGACATCCTGGAGTACAGAAACCGGTGATGGTATGGAAGATGAAGTACTGGCATCCTGGAGTATAGAGACCAGTGATGGTATGGAAGATGAAGCACTGGTATCTTGGAGTACAGAGACTGGTGATGGTATGGTAGATGAAGCACTGGCATCCTGGAGCAAACAGACCGGTGATGGTATGGTAGATGAAGTACTGGCATCCTGGGGTATAGAGACCGGTGATGGTATGGTAGATGAAGTACTGTCATCCTGGAGTATAGAGACCGGTGATGGTATGGTAGATGAAGTACTGTCATCCTGGAGTATAGAGACCGGTGATGGTATGGTAGATGAAGTACTGGCATCCTGGGGTATAGAGACCGGTGATGGTATGGTAGATTAAGTACTGTCATCCTGGAGTATAGAGACCGGTGATGGTATGGTAGATGAAGTACTGGCATCCTGGAGTATAGAGACCGGTGATGGTATGGTAGATGAAGTACTGGCATCCTGGAGCATAGAGACCGGTGATGGTATGGTAGATGAAGTACTGGTATCCTGGAGCATAGAGACCGGTGATGGTATGGTAGATGAAGTACTGGCATCCTGGATTATAGAGACCAGTGATGGTATGGTAGATGAAGTACTGATATCCTGGAGTATAGAGATCAGTGATGGTATGGTAGATGAGGTTCTAAAATCCAGGAGTGTGAGAACCAAGAATGGTATATTAAGGATTCAGAGGTAGTGGACCCACTAAACCACTGCGAGACATAAGCAGACACCTGGAAGCATAGTCTAAGTGGCACCCGGTTTTAAGCAGACCCCGCCGCAAAGCGAGTTGGACTTGCTGCGGCGAGATTACACAAGGTCACTCTACAGGCGTGACTTTGCTTGTGGTGGTGGCCAAGGCGTGGTGGCGAATGGTAAGGCAGAGATGGAGTAATAGAGTTGTGGACAGGCAGGAGGTCAGGACAGGCGGCAAAGGATCAGATATCCGTAATAAAGTGTGGACCGCAATAGCGTCGTGGACAGGCAGGAGGTCAGGACAAGCAAAGTCGGGGACGTAGTGTAATGTCAGGCATAAAGATCCGTCTGGGTTTGCAGGAAGGCTATTTATAATAACCATGGAGGACCATCCCCAATCAGCGGCGCACAAGCCCTTTAAATAGTGAGAAGCTGGCGTGTGCGCGCCCTAGTAGGTGGGGACAAGCGTGTTGGACCGCGGGAGACAACACTGGAGCGCGGTCAGGCGAGTCAGGCTGCCGCGGCCAAGCAGTTGGACAAAAGGGTGCACAGGTGCACCTGCAACTCGGGACATGGGTTGCAGGAGCACCTGTGACAGTACTCCTCCCCCTTTTCTGCCTCCCCCTATTCTTGGGCTGGAGAAAACTCTGGAGAACATCACGGTCCAGGGTGTTATCTTCAGGCTCCCAGGATTTTTCTTCAGGCCCAAACCCCTTCCAGTCCTCCTTTACCTCAAAGACATTGGTGGAATCAGCCTCAGAGGAGCAGGAGGAGGCACTTGCTGGGAGAAGTGTTTCAGGATGACTGGCTTCAGAATAAAGGCATGGAAAGAATTCGGGATGTGCATGGTGGGAGGAAGACGAAGCTTCTACCCCTCAGGGTTAATGTGCTTCACACCTCAAATGGACCCAAGGAACGAGGACCAACTTTGTAGCTGGGAATCTTCAACCGGATGTACCTAGAAGACAGCCACACTTTATCACCCAGGAAGAACAGCCTGGGTTTTGGTGCAGGTGGACACCAAAAGTAGATATTGACGCATTTACTCCCAGATGGATTTGAGATCTTCAACCAATTCTTACACCCCAGGAACATCAAAAGAGACAAAGAGAGGGAGAGGTGGGCGTGGATTTCGTCCATAGACAATAAAGAAGTGGAGGCCCCGGCAGATTCCTCCCAAGATAAGAGGTTAGACCAACTGTCTTGTCGAGCAGAGACATAGTGCCGTAGATAGCAGCCCAAAGTCTGGTTGATCCACTTGCCCGTTAGACTGCTGAGTAGTTGGCTGAAGGGACTCATGGTCCGTGGAGAACACCAGGATATCGTTTAGATAGACCACGACACAGGTATAAAGCAAGTCTGTGAAAATGTCATCGACAAACTCCTGGAACACGGCTGGTGCATTACAGAGTCCACACTGCATGACAAAGTACTTAACCGGTTCGCGACCGCGGTCGGGTCGCGTTGCATGGAGAGGGCTCACGGGCTGAGCCCTCTCCATAGCCGGTAAGTCTTTGCTGCATATTGCAGCAAAGGCTTACCGGTAACACCCGCGATCGGTGCTAGCGCACCGGGCGCATCTGGGCGCTGCCATCTTACCTGGGTCGCCGCTCCCCGTGACGTCATCAGGGGGCGGCGATCCGTCTCCATGGTAGCCTCGGGTCTTCAGAAGACCCGAGGCTATTTCGTTTTAACCTCTGATAGCACATTGTAATGAATGAGGAGGAAAATCCCCATATACTGCCATATTGTAGTATGGCAGTATATGATAGGATCGATCAGACAACCTAGGGAGTCTGAAAAATAATAAACATAAAAATAAAAAAAAGTTTAAAAAAAAAAATTATAATAAAAAAAACTAAAATTTAAAATCACCCCCCTTTCCCTAGAACTGACATAAATATAAATAAACAGTAAAAAACACATAAACACATCAGGTATCGCCGTATCCGAAAATGCCCGATCTATCAGAATATGAGAACGGTTTTTCAATGCGTTTAACCCCGTAACAGAAAATAGCGCCCAAAGTCGAAAATGGCACTTTTTTGCCATTTTGAAAAATATAAAAAAAATCTATAAAAAGTGATCAAAAGGTCGTACAGTCCTAAAAATGATATAATTGAAAATATTATCAAATTTCGCAAACAATGACACCACCCACAGCTCCATACAACAAAGTATAATAAAGTTATTAGCGCCAGAAGTTGGCAAAAACCAAAAAAATAATTTTTGTACAGGAGGTGCACACAGCTCTTTACTTGTAAAAATAAAAAAGTTATAGATTTTTGAAGGTGGGGAGTGAAAAATGGACATGAAAAAACAGGAAAGGGCCCGGTCCTTAGCCAATTAAAGTGCCCATCATGAGTATTTAAGGTGGTCTTCCATGCATCGCCTTCAAGAATGTGAATGAGATTATACAACCCACGTAGGTCTAATTTGGTGAAGACCTTGGCTCCGTGTATGCAGTCAAAGAGTTCCGTAATCAGAAGTAGCGGGTAGCGATTCTTCACCGTAATCTTGTTAAGGCCGCGATAGTCAATACACGGACGGAGTGAACCATCCTTCTTGGCTGCAAAGATGAATCCAGCACAAGCAGGGGAAGAGGATTTGCGAATGAACCCCTTCTGCAGATTCTCCTTTCACGTAGGCTGACATAGCCGCGGTTTCAGGTACAGACAATGAGGCACATTTGCTTACCTGTCCCGTTTACGCCACCGATCCGGAATGTCCGACGAGGATTTGGAGCTGCCGCAATTCACTATTTGGTGTGCGCCAAAAACCCAGGGCAATTCAGCGCAAAAGTGAAATATTTGGGAAACCCGACAGTAATGCGTCTGACGGACCCTTAGTACATGTGCCCCAATGGGTACACCCGACCTCTTGGAGGAGATGTGCCCGGCAGCAACTCTGGCTGAGTCTCCGCTTGCTTCTCCGAAAAGACATTGGCAAAGTCAGTATATGAAGTGGGAAGACCCACTAGTGGCTTGGGTGACACTGAAGAAGGCATAGTATCCACAGGATGGAGTCTCAGGAGACAGCGAGACTGACATTGTGGTCCCCAAGGAAGAATTTTCCAAGCCTGCCAAATGAGAATCAGTGCGTGATGCTGCAACCACGGAAGACATGAAAGCACGGAGGACGTAGACCAGGAAAGAAAGAAAGAGTGCAACGCCCTAACTTGCAGACACAGAGGTTCGGTGCGGTACCGCACCAGATCATAGAGAATCTGCCCACTGACAGACGAGACGAC
Organism: Engystomops pustulosus; assembly: GCF_040894005.1. Classification (NCBI taxonomy): domain Eukaryota; kingdom Metazoa; phylum Chordata; class Amphibia; order Anura; family Leptodactylidae; genus Engystomops; species Engystomops pustulosus. Next base: position 137,473 of record NW_027285044.1, on the reverse strand, counting down.
CAGCGGTTTTTCAAGGCAGACCACAGGAAGATGATACTGGGAGCCCAGGGTATCATCCACGAAGTTTCCTGCAGAGCCGGAATCAAGGAAGGAAGATACTTGAAACTGGCTACCTGTCCTAGAGCTAAGTAGAACAGGTACATACAGGTGTGGAGCTTTGCTCTCACCTAGGGACGCTGCTCCCAAGAACCCTAGGGCGTGCGTTTCCTGGCAACACCGGACCAGAGTCGTAGCAGGAGGTCACAACGGGAATCACATAGGCAGAATGGGAATGCTTTCTCAGAGGCATAGAGCACAAAGATACAGTGAGTTTACAGGAAGAGGCCTCCTATTTATAACAAGCAGGGATAACCAGCCCCAATCAGTGGCTTCTCGTGATTTAAAGAGCCAGCGCGCGCCGGACCAGGGGAGTCAATGCTGGAGCGCGGTCAGGGGGACATAGGGGTGCGCAGTTGCGCCGGTCATCTGGGACATGGGTCACATGAACACCCGTGACAGGTATAGTAGAAATACTGACATCCTGGGATGTAGAGACCAGTGATGGTATGGTAGAGAAAGCACTGACACCCTGGAGTGTAAACACCAGTAAAGATATGAGGTAAGAACACAGGTGGTGCTATAAAGCAGCTGAACGATGTACCAGTCCTGGGATGTCTTATTTAGAAAAAGTGGCAGACATAACTTTGTTGCTACATTGGTTCTCCACCACCACTAATTGAACCCAATGTTTCGCAGGAATGGGATCAGTGAGCTTAACATGTGACGAAGGTTTCTTGAGTAGAAGCAGTCCACCTTTTGGATTTGTTCCTTTCTAAGTTTTTGGATGTGAGGAGGCAATAACTAAACCACAGGTGTAACCTAGAGATGATGACAATAGCAACATATGTGGCTGCCAGGACCATCTGGATAACCCAATAACAATCAAGAAAAGCTTAAACATGCTGCACCTTGGCCCTCTTATCTTCTTCTCCCTCAATGACAGAGGTGTGTGACATGCTTGGACAGTCCAACTTATATAACTAAATAAACAAGCCTAATAGCGTTGTCTGTTGCATCAATTTGGGAGCAACAACCTACGCAGAAAACCCCTTACGAAATACATGTGACATATATGAACAACTCAAGACCCCTCCTTAATGAATGCAGAGACCCTCAGACATATACGTAAGCTTCTTCTGGAGGCCTGCACCAGACAGGATAGTCTCCACCCTGTCCCATACATCCTTCGGTCCTGTTACAATTTGTTGCTGCTCGCAGTCATTAAGTTAATCCATGTTACTCACTTTCCTGATGTGTGAAGAGGATATAACGATTGTCTGAATCGTGGCTGATTCTTGATGAAAGTTTTCTGGTTGTGTGGATACTGGATTGTTGAAATCTTCAGAGATGTATGTGATATCGTGTTGGATGAAGAGCTCCGATCAGATTAATTATTGGATATGATGGTAAGTTTGGACTTGTGGATCAGTCCTTGACTGTTTGTAGCTCAACCGTGTAGAAGGGAGCAACACTTCAAGGGTTTAAACTTATAAAACTCTGAAACCATCAAAAAAGTCTTTGCTCTCATCTGAAGAGTCCAGTCTCCGATGCAGAGCCATACAAGCAGTAGGACCAGTCCATCTGGCCCTCGGCACGCAGCAGCCCAGATCCCTGCCTCCTGCACCCCCGATGTGTGGGGGAGTCAATCGGTTCCACATTTTGTTATTCCACATTCCAGATTGATGATGTTTCCATAGAAACCTTTGCTTACCAGACGTGAATGGAAATTTTTTTCATTAGAAGCTTCTATTAACAGAAGGATCTCACCCCCCACCACCCACATTACTACCAGAGCGTCAATGACAGAAGGAGGCGACGTTCACATGCAAGCAGATGGTACCAGTATCCCTGCTCCTACATGGACCAATGTATATATCACTGCACTGTACAGTTCCCAGGGAATACTTGTAACATATATGGACAAATCAAGACCCTTCCTGAAGAAATATATGTAACATGCTGAGACCCTCAGACATTTACGTAAGAAACACAAGTAGCTTATGGGGATGACCTCCCCTCACTCTTCTGGAGGTCACTCTTCTTGCACCAGACTGGATAGTCTCCACCCTGTCCCATACATCCTTCGGCTGGTCACTTTCTTGGAGTATTAACCAGTGTATACAAGAAACATCACAAAAAATGTACCATATGGGGATGTCCTGGGAAGGTCTTCCGCTTTCCCTTTTTTCCTGCTTCCAACATTCTCATCAGTTAATCCATGTTATTCACTTGCAGCTTTACTCCATAGGATAACTCCCAAACCAAATGTATGGCTTCTACCCCATGAACTATTGGAGCAGTTTTGACATCCAGTGAAACGATCCACCCATATCACAAAGTCCTCCACCATCATAACGAAGTCCTCACCACACTAATGTCCTTCACCACACATATGTCCTCATCATTAGTGATGAGTGGAGCAGAGCCCCACTATTCATGTCCATGACAAAAATCATGGGTTCAAGCCCCATATCCCAGATTTCAGAAGGAACTTTGGGTTAACTGGGAAAGGCTGGTTGATGAGTTTCTTAAAAGAGCCCCAATTACAGGGGAAAACCACTCTCTTTAGTGGGTCTAGTCAGATGCAGCAGTTCTACTTAACCCTTTAAGACCTGACGATCATGTGAATGCCGGGTCTTAAGAGCCGGTTGCAGTTCCGTATTCACTTTTTCACCCTGAGATTCTAGGTGCCGGGATCCAAAGTTATTGCCCCCGCTCCAGCTTCTTAGCTGGCAGGATGAAGGGAGAGGTTTGCAGGAGGGTGCACAGAGGAACTTCTCACAACTCATAGATAAAGTAAATATTGACTTTATCTGTTGCTAAACTTTGATAAGGGATAAAGGTAACTATTGTTCAAGGTTTTAGGCCTACCCAGAACAATCTGAGAGCACAATTCTTCTCTGTCATACATTGCATGATTGTTTTTTTACAAAAATTGAGTGAGATTGAACATTCGATCCTCTTCAACTTATGCGGCTACATATTACCACCGCAAGCCAGTTATATGTAACATGAAGAGCACACACACGTTACAGTTTTTCTTTCACACCATCCTCTGTTGTCTATGATTAACCCTTATGAGTGGCAGAAGGTCCCGTTATTGCGCTGCTACACCCATTACACCCATGTAAGAGTGACCTTTGTTATCTCCTCATCTCGGTCTATGAAGTTATTTATTGGAGTTGCTGTTGTGTCAGGGACTTACAATAATACATCTGTGTGAAGCTCAGTGCAATTTTCTGTAGAAATTGTTTGGTGCCCCCTGTGGATTAATTGTTCGATTTGTTGCCTATTTTGGTGACTATACACATGTGGGTGTCACGGGTGTTCCATATCGCGGGCTCACCCGTGCTCCTATCCCCCCGCTTGCACGCTGCTAGTGATTCTCAACGCTCCCGGCTCCTGCTCAGTCCTCTTCGGTGGTTTCCTGGGAATCTATTTAAGTCTGCCTCTCCCTGCCGGATCTTTGTGCCTCACAGCCTTAGAGAAAGCTTCCTAGCGATTATCCTGTGTGTCCCTTCTGCTTAGTCCTGTGTTACCAGAGTCCCTACGTGTTCCTATGTTACCAGTGTTACTCCATGTTGCTGTGTGCCCGTGTTTCCATCTGCCTGACCTCCCGTTGCTGACCCCAGATTGGACTTGACCCTTCATCTCTGCCGCCTGCCCTGAGACTGTCTCCTGCAAAGGTACCTGGACCTCGGCTGCCACCGCAGGCTGGTCACACCCGAGGGTCCACACATCCCGAATCCTGACAGTGAGCTATGAATGAGCTGCACAGTATGAGGAGCTGTACAGATATACACATGGTAGACTCTGCCGCCTTTTTATTACTTTATGCAGTTTTGTTACTGATGGAATATACATTTATATTCTATATGCTAATGAGCCGGAGGCACACTGGCTTATGTCACCTACGCGCCTCCCGGCTCCGAGAGCTGATAATTCATTCACGCCCTGTATATTATAATTGTACCTGGTCCTGCCGATATCATTCAGACTGCTGGAGACTTTCCTTGCGGAGTAGCAGGAATCGTCATGGAATCAGGAATAATTGTGAGAAGGTAAATAGGATCCCAGTCACATTGGGGCTCATTTACTAAGGGTCCGAATCGCTCTTTTTCGTCTGGTTTCCCAAAAATTACCTGATTGCGGCGAATTTTCCTGGGTTTTTGGGCGCACACGATGAGATTGTGGCGCATCGGAGCCGGCATGCATGTGATGGAAATCAGGGGGCGTGGCCGTCGGAAAATAGGTTGAACTCCGGAGAACCTCGGCGGATATCAGCGCAGCAGCGACACCTGGTGGACATCGGGCGCACTACCTTAGTGAATTGCCGGAAGACACGAATCCTCAACTGAGAACGCGCCGCTGGATCGCGACAGGACCGGGTAAGTAAATGACCCCCATTGTGTCAATGCCTTGTGGTTTACTTATTGACATTTTCAAACCTTAAATTATCGGTGATGTTTCGCTCTGTCACAAAAATGCTGTAATAGTAGAAGGGCTGCAGATAGCGCAGGGCTAGCCACATATAGCTGCAGATAGCGCAGGGCTTGGCGCATATAGCAGCAGATAGCGCAGGGCTAGCGAAACTTGAGTGGAGCGACTGCGCCGATTGTTGGGGTGTAAGTGTCCACTATATGGAGTGAATAAGATCCAGCGTCTAATAACCAGGATTTCCAGAAAGGTCCGGCATGGAAAGGGTTGATGTGCAGTTTAGACCGGTGTTTAACCCCTTCCCGGGAACTGCCTTTTTTCGATTTTCCATTCTCCTTTTTTAAAAATGCATAACGTTTAGATTTTTGCTGTATGAGGTGTTGTTTTCCTGGTAACGCGCCGTCTCCTGGGAAGCAGGAAACACACCACTTTCTTGTGGGCTCGGACTTCATGGCTCTCGCTGTACCTTTCATATGACTCCTCCCCTTCATTCTTTGGAACGATGAGATTATGGGGATATCAAATGTATACAGGATTTAAGAAATTAAAACCTTTTGTAAAAATAAAAAGTTTTTAGATTAATTTTAAGTATATAGCGCACACAGATTCCGCAGCGCTGCACACAACTTGCCGAATCTGTCCCTGTCCCCATGGGGCTCACAGTCTAATCACCTACCTGCATGTAGGGGGTGCGGGAGGAGCCGGAGGTCCGTGTTGCCCTATTCTGAGGCTGATTACCTTCTCATACTGGCTGCTCGGAGCTGTCATATCAGTCCCAGTCCCCATGGGGCTCTCAGTCTAATCACCTACCTGCATGTGGGGGGTGCGGGAGGAGCCGGAGGTCCGTGTTGCCCTATTCTGAGGCTGATTACTTTCTCATACTGGCTGCTCGGAGCTGTCATATCAGTCCCAGTCCCCATGGGGCTCACAGTCTAATCACCTACCTGCATGTGGGGGGTGCGGGGGGAGCCGGAGGTCCGTGTTGCCCTATTCTGAGGCTGATTACTTTCTCATACTGGCTGCTCGGAGCTGTCATATCAGTCCCAGTCCCCATGGGGCTCACAGTCTAATCACCTACCTGTATGTGGGGGGTGCGGGAGGAGCCGGAGGTCCGTGTTGCCCTATTCTGAGGCTGATTACCTTCTCATACTGGCTGCTCGGAGCTGTCATATCAGTCCCTGTCCCCATGGGGCTCACAGTCTAATCACCTACCTGCATGCATGGGGTGCGGGGGGAGCCGGAGGTCCGTGTTGCCCTATTCTGAGGCTGATTACCTTCTCATACTGGCTGCTCGGAGCTGTCATATCAGTCCCAGTCCCCATGGGGCTCACAGTCTAATCACCTACCTGCATGTGGGGGGTGCGGGAGGAGCCAGAGGTCCGTGTTGCCCTATTCTGAGGCTGATTACCTTCTCATACTGGCTGCTCGGAGCTGTCATATCAGTCCCAGTCCCCATGGGGCTCTCAGTCTAATCACCTACCTGCATGTGGGGGGTGCGGGAGGAGCCGGAGGTCCGTGTTGCCCTATTCTGAGGCTGATTACTTTCTCATACTGGCTGCTCGGAGCTGTCATATCAGTCCCAGTCCCCATGGGGCTCACAGTCTAATCACCTACCTGCATGTGGGGGGTGCGGGGGGAGCCGGAGGTCCGTGTTGCCCTATTCTGAGGCTGATTACTTTCTCATACTGGCTGCTCGGAGCTGTCATATCAGTCCCAGTCCCCATGGGGCTCACAGTCTAATCACCTACCTGTATGTGGGGGGTGCGGGAGGAGCCGGAGGTCCGTGTTGCCCTATTCTGAGGCTGATTACCTTCTCATACTGGCTGCTCGGAGCTGTCATATCAGTCCCTGTCCCCATGGGGCTCACAGTCTAATCACCTACCTGCATGCATGGGGTGCGGGGGGAGCCGGAGGTCCGTGTTGCCCTATTCTTAGGCTGATTACCTTCTCATACTGGCTGCTCGGAGCTGTCATATCAGTCCCAGTCCCCATGGGGCTCACAGTCTAATCACCTACCTGCATGTGGGGGGTGCGGGAGGAGCCAGAGGTCCGTGTTGCCCTATTCTGAGGCTGATACTTGGTGCTCGGAGCTGTGAGGGGTCGTGTTTTGCAGGACATGGTTACGTTTTCATTGCTTCCTTTATTGGGACTGTACAACATTTTGATCACTTTTGGAAGTAGCGTTTCAGACATTTGGCGCTTTTTTTCCTATCCGGGATTCTCTGCGGGAATAACCACTTTTACATACAGACAGACCGGACTTACGGGATGCAGCGCTTACATAAGGTTTATGATTTGTGTTACACATTTTATCCAGGGCTCCCACTACCCTTCCTCACGTGTCTCCAGATTATACGAGTCTTTGTCCCCTGCTCCTGGTCATAAGCTGCGCTCACTCACACTCTATTGCGCATGCGCAGCCCTGTATATAGAGAGCAGAACTGAGGGCGTGAGATGGTGATAGCATACTGAGATGCTATAGGTTAACTTGAATATACTTTAGCACCTCCCCCTTTCTTTCCCCAAATATTGTTGTTGAACTCTGAGTATTGTTTCTTCTAAAAAGCCGTGTTCTCAGACAATCACCCCACACGAGACGGCGTCCGGAGAGAAATATGGGATCTCTCACAATCTGTATGGCTTATTCCTTTTTATATCAGTTCTAGTGGACTCCCGGGGGTACTTTAACCCTAGGGGGTCTGATCACTTGTACACTACAGTAATGCAGTATATAGTAATTATAGTGGATCTGTAAAGGAGCCTGCGTTACGGTCCTGGTTGTCATAGTAACTGGCCGATGCCCCCCGATTGTGGGCGGCACATAAGGGGGTAACACCAGCACTGGGTGCAGCGGCATCCTGAGGGGCTCCATGCGTCGTCACCTGTTATTACCGTGTGATGAGCGGGAGACGTATCCAGCGCACAGCGAGGCCCAGGAGCGCAGGACGGACGCTGCAGTCTCAGGCCGCGTTCACACAGTCAGAGGCTTCCCTCCTGATCCGGTGACTGCGTCTATAATGCACCGTGTGATGAGCGGGAGACGTATCCAGCGCACAGCGAGGCCCAGGAGCGTGTGCAGGACGGACGCTGCAGTCTCAGGCCGCGTTCACACAGTCAGAGGCTTCGCTCGTGATCCGGTGACTCTGCGTCTATAATACACCGTGTGATGAGCGGGAGACGTATCCAGCGCACAGCGAGACCCAGGAGCGCAGGACGGACGCTGCAGTCTCAGGCCGCGTTCACACAGTCAGAGGCTTCCCTCCTGATCCGGTGACTGCGTCTATAATACACCGTGTGATGAGCGGGAGACGTATCCACAGCGAGACCCAGGAGCATGTGCAGGACGGACGCTGCAGTCTCAGGCCGCGTTCACACAGTCAGAGGCTTCCCTCCTGATCCGGTGACTGCGTCTATAATACACCGTGTGATGAGCGGGAGACGTATCCAGCGCACAGCGAGGCCCAGGAGCGTGTGCAGGACGGACGCTGCAGTCTCAGGCCGCGTTCACACAGAGGCTTCCCTCCTGATCCGGTGACTGCGTCTATAATGCACCGTGTGATGAGCGGGAGACGTATCCAGTGCACAGCGAGGCCCAGGAGCGTGTGCAGGACGGACGCTGCAGTCTCAGGCCGGGTTCACACAGTCAGAGGCTTCGCTCGTGATCCGGTGACTCTGCGTCTATAATACACCGTGTGATGAGCGGGAGACGTATCCAGCGCACAGCGAGACCCAGGAGAGCAGGACGGACGCTGCAGTCTCAGGCCGCGTTCACACAGTCAGAGGCTTCCCTCCTGATCCGGTGACTGCGTCTATAATACACCGTGTGATGAGCGGGAGACGTATCCACAGCGAGACCCAGGAGCATGTGCAGGACGGACGCTGCAGTCTCAGGCCGCGTTCACACAGTCAGAGGCTTCCCTCCTGATCCGGTGACTGCGTCTATAATACACCGTGTGATGAGCGGGAGACGTATCCAGCGCACAGCGAGGCCCAGGAGCGTGTGCAGGACGGACGCTGCAGTCTCAGGCCGCGTTCACACAGAGGCTTCCCTCCTGATCCGGTGACTGCGTCTATAATGCACCGTGTGATGAGCGGGAGACGTATCCAGTGCACAGCGAGGCCCAGGAGCGTGTGCAGGACGGACGCTGCAGTCTCAGGCCGCGTTCACACAGTCAGAGGCTTCCCTCCTGATCCGGTGACTGCGTCTATAATACACCGTGTGATGAGCGGGAGACGTATCCAGCGCACAGCGAGGCCCAGGAGCGTGTGCAGGACGGGCGCTGCAGTCTCAGGCCGCGTTCACACAGTCAGAGGCTTCCCTCCTGATCCGGTGACTGCGTCTATAATACAAGGTGTGATGAGTGGGAAACGTATCCAGCGCACAGCGAGGCCCAGGAGCGTGTGCAGGACGGACGCTGCAGTCTCAGGCCGCGTTCACACAGTCAGAGGCTTCCCTCCTGATCCGGTGACTGCGTCTATAATGCACCGTGTGATGAGCGGGAGACGTATCCAGCGCACAGCGAGGCCCAGGAGCGTGTGCAGGACGGATGCTGCAGTCTCAGGCCGCGTTCACACAGTCAGAGGCTTCCCTCCTGATCCGGTGACTGCGTCTATAATACACCGTGTGATGAGCGGGAGACGTATCCAGCGCACAGCGAGGCCCAGGAGCGTGTGCAGGACGGACGCTGCAGTCTCAGGCCGCGTTCACACAGTCAGAGGCTTCGCTCGTGATCCGGTGACTGCGTCTATAATACACCGTGTGATGAGCGGGAGACGTATCCAGCGCACAGCGAGGCCCAGGAGCGTGTGCAGGACGGACGCTGCAGTCTCAGGCCGCATTCACACAGTCAGAGGCTTCCCTCCTGATCCGGTGACTCTGCGTCTATAATGCACCGTGTGATGAGCGGGAGACGTATCCACAGCGAGGCCCAGGAGCGTGTGCAGGACGGACGCTGCAGTCTCAGGCCGCGTTCACACAGTCAGAGGCTTCCCTCCTGATCCGGTGACTGCGTCTATAATACACCGTGTGATGAGCGGGAGACGTATCCACAGCGAGGCCCAGGAGCGCAGGACGGACGCTGCAGTCTCAGGCCGCGTTCACACAGTCAGAGGCTTCCCTCCTGATCCGGTGACTCTGCGTCTATAATGCACCGTGTGATGAGCGGGAGACGTATCCAGCGCACAGCGAGGCCCAGGAGCGTGTGCAGGACGGACGCTGCAGTCTCAGGCCGCGTTCACACAGAGGCTTCCCTCCTGATCTGGTGACTGCGTCTATAATGCACCGTGTGATGAGCGGGAGACGTATCCACAGCGAGGCCCAGGAGCGTGTGCAGGACGGACGCTGCAGTCTCAGGCCGCGTTCACACAGTCAGAGGCTTCCCTCCTGATCCGGTGACTGCGTCTATAATACACCGTGTGATGAGCGGGAGACGTATCCACAGCGAGGCCCAGGAGCGCAGGACGGACGCTGCAGTCTCAGGCCGCGTTCACACAGTCAGAGGCTTCCCTCCTGATCCGGTGACTGCGTCTATAATACACCGTGTAATGAGCGGGAGACGTATCCAGCGCACAGCGAGACCCAGGAGCGTGTGCAGGACGGACGCTGCAGTCTCAGGCCGCGTTCACACAGTCAGAGGCTTCCCTCCTGATCCGGTGACTGCGTCTATAATGCACCGTGTGATGAGCGGGAGACGTATCCAGCGCACAGCGAGGCCCAGGAGCGTGTGCAGGACGGATGCTGCAGTCTCAGGCCGCGTTCACACAGTCAGAGGCTTCCCTCCTGATCCGGTGACTGCGTCTATAATACACCGTGTGATGAGCGGGAGACGTATCCAGCGCACAGCGAGGCCCAGGAGCGTGTGCAGGACGGACGCTGCAGTCTCAGGCCGCGTTCACACAGTCAGAGGCTTCCCTCCTGATCCGGTGACTGCGTCTATAATGCACCATGTGATGAGCGGGAGACGTATCCAGCGCACAGCGAGGCCCAGGAGCGTGTGCAGGACGGACGCTGCAGTCTCAGGCCGCGTTCACAGAGTCAGAGGCTTCCCTCCTGATCCGGTGACTGCGTCTATAATACACCGTGTGATGAGCGGGAGACGTATCCAGCGCACAGCGAGGCCCAGGAGCGTGTGCAGGACGGACGCTGCAGTCTCAGGCCGCGTTCACACAGTCAGAGGCTTCCCTCCTGATCCTGTGACTGCGTCTATAATGCACCGTGTGATGAGCGGGAGACGTATCCACAGCGAGGCCCAGGACGGACGCTGCAGTCTCAGGCCGCGTTCACACAGTCAGAGGCTTCGCTCGTGATCCGGTGACTGCGTCTATAATACACCGTGTGATGAGCGGGAGACGTATCCACAGCGAGGCCCAGGAGCGTGTGCAGGACGGACGCTGCAGTCTCAGGCCGCGTTCACACAGTCAGAGGCTTCCCTCCTGATCCGGTGACTGCGTCTATAATGCACCGTGTGATGAGCGGGAGACGTATCCAGCGCACAGCGAGGCCCAGGAGCGTGTGCAGGACGGTCGCTGCAGTCTCAGGCCGCGTTCACACAGTCAGAGGCTTCCCTCCTGATCCGGTGACTGCGTCTATAATACACCGTGTGATGAGCGGGAGACGTATCCAGCGCACAGCGAGGCCCAGGAGCGTGTGCAGGACGGATGCTGCAGTCTCAGGCCGCGTTCACACAGTCAGAGGCTTCCCTCCTGATCCGGTGACTGCGTCTATAATACACCGTGTGATGAGCGGGAGACGTATCCAGCGCACAGCGAGGCCCAGGAGCGTGTGCAGGACGGACGCTGCAGTCTCAGGCCGCGTTCACACAGTCAGAGGCTTCCCTCCTGATCCGGTGACTGCGTCTATAATGCACCATGTGATGAGCGGGAGACGTATCCAGCGCACAGCGAGGCCCAGGAGCGTGTGCAGGACGGACGCTGCAGTCTCAGGCCGCGTTCACAGAGTCAGAGGCTTCCCTCCTGATCCGGTGACTGCGTCTATAATACACCGTGTGATGAGCGGGAGACGTATCCAGCGCACAGCGAGGCCCAGGAGCGTGTGCAGGACGGACGCTGCAGTCTCAGGCCGCGTTCACACAGTCAGAGGCTTCCCTCCTGATCCTGTGACTGCGTCTATAATGCACCGTGTGATGAGCGGGAGACGTATCCACAGCGAGGCCCAGGACGGACGCTGCAGTCTCAGGCCGCGTTCACACAGTCAGAGGCTTCGCTCGTGATCCGGTGACTGCGTCTATAATACACCGTGTGATGAGCGGGAGACGTATCCACAGCGAGGCCCAGGAGCGTGTGCAGGACGGACGCTGCAGTCTCAGGCCGCGTTCACACAGTCAGAGGCTTCCCTCCTGATCCGGTGACTGCGTCTATAATGCACCGTGTGATGAGCGGGAGACGTATCCAGCGCACAGCGAGGCCCAGGAGCGTGTGCAGGACGGTCGCTGCAGTCTCAGGCCGCGTTCACACAGTCAGAGGCTTCCCTCCTGATCCGGTGACTGCGTCTATAATACACCGTGTGATGAGCGGGAGACGTATCCAGCGCACAGCGAGGCCCAGGAGCGTGTGCAGGACGGACGCTGCAGTCTCAGGCCGCGTTCACACAGTCAGAGGCTTCCCTCCTGATCCGGTGACTCTGCGTCTATAATACACCGTGTGATGAGCGGGAGACGTATCCAGCGCACAGCGAGGCCCAGGAGCGTGTGCAGGACGGACGCTGCAGTCTCAGGCCGCGTTCACACAGTCAGAGGCTTCCCTCCTGATCCGGTGACTGCGTCTATAATGCACCGTGTGATGAGCGGGAGACGTATCCACAGCGAGGCCCAGGAGCGTGTGCAGGACGGACGCTGCAGTCTCAGGCCGCGTTCACACAGTCAGAGGCTTCCCTCCTGATCCGGTGACTGCGTCTATAATACACCGTGTGATGAGCGGGAGACGTATCCAGCGCACAGAGAGGCCCAGGAGCGTGTGCAGGACGGACGCTGCAGTCTCAGGCCGCGTTCACACAGTCAGAGGCTTCCCTCCTGATCCGGTGACTGCGTCTATAATACACCGTGTGATGAGCGGGAGACGTATCCAGCGCACAGCGAGGCCCAGGAGCGTGTGCAGGACGGACGCTGCAGTCTCAGGCCGCGTTCACACAGTCAGAGGCTTCCCTCCTGATCCGGTGACTGCGTCTATAATGCACCGTGTGATGAGCGGGAGACGTATCCACAGCGAGGCCCAGGAGCGTGTGCAGGACGGACGCTGCAGTCTAAGGCCGCGTTCACACAGTCAGAGGCTTCCCTCCTGATCCGGTGACTCTGCGTCTATAATGCACCGTGTGATGAGCGGGAGACGTATCCAGCGCACAGCGAGGCCCAGGAGCGTGTGCAGGACGGACGCTGCAGTCTCAGGCCGCGTTCACACAGTCAGAGGCTTCCCTCCTGATCCGGTGACTGCGTCTATAATGCACCGTGTGATGAGCGGGAGACGTATCCAGTGCACAGCGAGGCCCAGGAGCGTGTGCAGGACGGACGCTGCAGTCTCAGGCCGCGTTCACACAGTCAGAGGCTTCCCTCCTGATCCGGTGACTGCGTCTATAATGCACCGTGTGATGAGCGGGAGACGTATCCAGCGCACAGCGAGGCCCAGGAGCGCAGGACGGACGCTGCAGTCTCAGGCCGCGTTCACACAGTCAGAGGCTTCCCTCCTGATCCGGTGACTGCGTCTATAATGCACCGTGTGATGAGCGGGAGACGTATACAGCGCACAGCGAGGCCCAGGAGCGTGTGCAGGACGGACGCTGCAGTCTCAGGCCGCGTTCACACAGTCAGAGGCTTCCCTCCTGATCCGGTGACTGCGTCTATAATGCACCGTGTGATGAGCGGGAGACGTATCCAGCGCACAGCGAGACCCAGGAGCGCAGGACGGACGCTGCAGTCTCAGGCCGCGTTCACACAGTCAGAGGCTTCCCTCCTGATCCGGTGACTGCGTCTATAATACACCGTGTGATGAGCGGGAGACGTATCCACAGCGAGGCCCAGGAGCGTGTGCAGGACGGACGCTGCAGTCTCAGGCCGCGTTCACACAGTCAGAGGCTTCCCTCCTGATCCGGTGACTGCGTCTATAATGCACCGTGTGATGAGCGGGAGACGTATCCAGCGCACAGCGAGACCCAGGAGCGCAGGACGGACGCTGCAGTCTCAGGCCGCGTTCACACAGTCAGAGGCTTCCCTCCTGATCCGGTGACTGCGTCTATAATACACCGTGTGATGAGCGGGAGACGTATCCACAGCGAGGCCCAGGAGCGTGTGCAGGACGGACGCTGCAGTCTCAGGCCGCGTTCACACAGTCAGAGGCTTCCCTCCTGATCCGGTGACTGCGTCTATAATGCACCGTGTGATGAGCGGGAGACGTATCCAGCGCACAGCGAGACCCAGGAGCGTGTGCAGGACGGACGCTGCAGTCTCAGGCCGCGTTCACACAGTCAGAGGCTTCCCTCCTGATCCGGTGACTGCGTCTATAATGCACCGTGTGATGAGCGGGAGACGTATCCAGTGCACAGCGAGACCCAGGAGCGTGTGCAGGACGGACGCTGCAGTCTCAGGCCGCGTTCACACAGTCAGAGGCTTCCCTCCTGATCCGGTGACTGCGTCTATAATACACCGTGTGATGAGCGGGAGACGTATCCAGCGCACAGCGAGGCCCAGGAGCGTGTGCAGGACGGACGCTGCAGTCTCAGGCCGCGTTCACACAGTCAGAGGCTTCCCTCCTGATCCGGTGACTGCGTCTATAATGCACCGTGTGATGAGCGGGAGACGTATCCAGCGCACAGCGAGACCCAGGAGCGTGTGCAGGACGGACGCTGCAGTCTCAGGCCGCGTTCACACAGTCAGAGGCTTCCCTCCTGATCCGGTGACTGCATCTATAATACACCGTGTGATGAGCGGGAGACGTATCCAGCGCACAGCGAGGCCCAGGAGCGTGTGCAGGACGGACGCTGCAGTCTCAGGCCGCGTTCACACAGTCAGAGGCTTCCCTCCTGATCCGGTGACTGCGTCTATAATACACCGTGTGATGAGCGGGAGACGTATCCACAGCGAGACCCAGGAGCATGTGCAGGACGGACGCTGCAGTCTCAGGCCGCGTTCACACAGTCAGAGGCTTCCCTCCTGATCCGGTGACTGCGTCTATAATACACCGTGTGATGAGCGGGAGACGTATCCAGCGCACAGCGAGGCCCAGGAGCGTGTGCAGGACGGACGCTGCAGTCTCAGGCCGCGTTCACACAGTCAGAGGCTTCCCTCCTGATCCGGTGACTGCATCTATAATGCACCGTGTGATGAGCGGGAGACGTATCCAGCGCACAGCGAGGCCCAGGAGCGTGTGCAGGACGGATGCTGCAGTCTCAGGCCGCGTTCACACAGTCAGAGGCTTCCCTCCTGATCCGGTGACTGCGTCTATAATGCACCGTGTGATGAGCGGGAGACGTATCCAGCGCACAGCGAGGCCCAGGAGCGTGTGCAGGACGGACGCTGCAGTCTCAGGCCGCATTTACACAGTCAGAGGCTTCCCTCCTGATCCGGTGACTGCGTCTATAATGCACCGTGTGATGAGCGGGAGACGTATCCACAGCGAGGCCCAGGAGCGTGTGCAGGACGGACGCTGCAGTCTCAGGCCGCATTCACACAGTCAGAGGCTTCCCTCCTGATCCGGTGACTGCGTCTATAATACACCGTGTGATGAGCGGGAGACGTATCCAGCGCACAGCGAGGCCCAGGAGCGTGTGCAGGACGGACGCTGCAGTCTCAGGCCGCGTTCACACAGTCAGAGGCTTCCCTTCTGATCCGGTGACTGCGTCTATAATACACCGTGTGATGAGCGGGAGACGTATCCAGCGCACAGCGAGACCCAGGAGCGTGTGCAGGACGGACGCTGCAGTCTCAGGCCGCGTTCACACAGTCAGAGGCTTCCCTCCTGATCCGGTGACTGCGTCTATAATGCACCATGTGATGAGCAGGAGACGTATCCAGCGCACAGCGAGGCCCAGGAGCGTGTGCAGGACGGACGCTGCAGTCTCAGGCCGCGTTCACACAGTCAGAGGCTTCCCTCCTGATCCGGTGACTGCGTCTATAATACACCGTGTGATGAGCGGGAGACGTATCCAGCGCACAGCGAGACCCAGGAGCGTGTGCAGGACGGACGCTGCAGTCTCAGGCCGCGTTCACACAGTCAGAGGCTTCCCTCCTGATCCGGTGACTGCGTCTATAATGCACCATGTGATGAGCAGGAGACGTATCCAGCGCACAGCGAGGCCCAGGAGCGTGTGCAGGACGGACGCTGCAGTCTCAGGCCGCGTTCACACAGTCAGAGGCTTCCCTCCTGATCCGGTGACTGCGTCTATAATATACCGTGTGATGAGCGGGAGACGTAACCAGCGCACAGCGAGGCCCAGGAGCGTGTGCAGGACGGACGCTGCAGTCTCAGGCCGCGTTCACACAGTCAGAGGCTTCGCTCGTGATCCGGTGACTGCGTCTATAATACACCGTGTGATGAGCGGGAGACGTATCCACAGCGAGGCCCAGGAGCGTGTGCAGGACGGACGCTGCAGTCTCAGGCCGCGTTCACACAGTCAGAGGCTTCCCTCCTGATCCGGTGACTGCGTCTATAATACACCGTGTGATGAGCGGGAGACGTATCCACAGCGAGGCCCAGGAGCGTGTGCAGGACGGACGCTGCAGTCTCAGGCCGCGTTCACACAGTCAGAGGCTTCCCTCCTGATCCGGTGACTGCGTCTATAATGCACCGTGTGATGAGCGGGAGACGTATCCAGCGCACAGCGAGGCCCAGGAGCGCAGGACGGACGCTGCAGTCTCAGGCCGCGTTCACACAGTCAGAGGCTTCCCTCCTGATCCGGTGACTGCATCTATAATGCACCGTGTGATGAGCGGGAGACGTATCCAGCGCACAGCGAGGCCCAGGAGCGTGTGCAGGACGGATGCTGCAGTCTCAGGCCGCGTTCACACAGTCAGAGGCTTCCCTCCTGATCCGGTGACTGCGTCTATAATGCACCGTGTGATGAGCGGGAGACGTATCCAGCGCACAGCGAGGCCCAGGAGCGTGTGCAGGACGGACGCTGCAGTCTCAGGCCGCATTCACACAGTCAGAGGCTTCCCTCCTGATCCGGTGACTCTGCGTCTATAATACACCGTGTGATGAGCGGGAGACGTATCCAGCGCACAGCGAGGCCCAGGAGCGTGTGCAGGACGGACGCTGCAGTCTCAGGCCGCGTTCACACAGTCACAGGCTTCCCTCCTGATCCGGTGACTGCGTCTATAATGCACCGTGTGATGAGCGGGAGACGTATCCACAGCGAGGCCCAGGAGCGTGTGCAGGACGGACGCTGCAGTCTCAGGCCGCATTCACACAGTCAGAGGCTTCGCTCGTGATCCGGTGACTGCGTCTATAATGCACCGTGTGATGATCGGGAGACGTATCCAGCGCACAGCGAGGCCCAGGAGCGTGTGCAGGACGGACGCTGCAGTCTCAGGCCGCGTTCACACAGTCAGAGGCTTCCCTCCTGATCCGGTGACTGCGTCTATAATGCACCGTGTGATGATCGGGAGACGTATCCAGCGCACAGCGAGGCCCAGGAGCGTGTGCAGGACGGACGCTGCAGTCTCAGGCCGCGTTCACACAGTCAGAGGCTTCCCTCCTGATCCGGTGACTGCGTCTATAATGCACCGTGTGATGAGCGGGAGACGTATCCACAGCGAGGCCCAGGAGCGCAGGACGGACGCTGCAGTCTCAGGCCGCGTTCACACAGTCAGAGGCTTCCCTCCTGATCCGGTGACTGCGTCTATAATACACCGTGTGATGAGCGGGAGACGTATCCAGCGCACAGCGAGGCCCAGGAGCGTGTGCAGGACGGACGCTGCAGTCTCAGGCCGCGTTCACACAGTCAGAGGCTTCCCTCCTGATCCGGTGACTGCGTCTATAATACACCGTGTGATGAGCGGGAGACGTATCCAGCGCACAGCGAGGCCCAGGAGCGTGTGCAGGACGGACGCTGCAGTCTCAGGCCGCGTTCACACAGTCAGAGGCTTCCCTCCTGATCCGGTGACTGCGTCTATAATACACCGTGTGATGAGCGGGAGACGTATCCACAGCGAGGCCCAGGAGCGTGTGCAGGACGCTGCAGTCTCAGGCCGCGTTCACACAGTCAGAGGCTTCCCTCCTGATCCGGTGACTGCGTCTATAATGCACCGTGTGATGAGCGGGAGACGTATCCAGCGCACAGCGAGGCCCAGGAGCGTGTGCAGGACGGACGCTGCAGTCTCAGGCCGCGTTCACACAGTCAGAGGCTTCCCTCCTGATCCGGTGACTGCGTCTATAATGCACCGTGTGATGAGCGGGAGACGTATCCAGCGCACAGCGAGGCCCAGGAGCGTGTGCAGGACGGACGCTGCAGTCTCAGGCCGCGTTCACACAGTCAGAGGCTTCCCTCCTGATCCGGTGACTGCGTCTATAATGCACCGTGTGATGAGCGGGAGACGTATCCAGCGCACAGCGAGGCCCAGGAGTGTGCGCAGGACGGACGCTGCAGTCTCAGGCCGCGTTCACACAGTCAGAGGCTTCCCTCCTGATCCGGTGACTGCGTCTATAATGCACCGTGTGAACACAGCCCGAGGCAGCGCACACTCACACTTTCTCGTGCAGTTTTTGATGTCCACACCAGGAGTGGAGGGAATAAAGCTGTTGGCTTCAAAAACTGCATCTGAAACCACACCCGTGTGAACGCAGTCCGAATGCTCACGCTGTGCGTTCTGCACCACAGGCGTTTTTACTCAGTGATATTACTGGCAGGATGACGGCCGCATCTACCTGCTGGGACTTGTAGTTCTCCACACACAGGACGCGGGATGCCGCCTTCTTGTTTCCCGCCTCCGTGACGTCACGTGTGGGCGGAGGCCTGGCAGACCGCACACTTCCGCCCTCACCAGGCCCGCACTGCGGCGTCACTTCCGGTGCGCACTTTGCGGCGGTGTGCGGCAGCTGTTGTGTGGCGACCATGGCGATGCGGCAGACCCCGCTGACCTGCTCCGGGCACACCCGGCCTGTGGTGGACCTGGCCTTCTCCCGCATCACCCCCTACGGATACTTCCTCATCAGCGCCTGCAAAGGTGAGGACCCCTGGAGCCCACCGCCAGGGGGCGCCGCACACGTGTATGTCTGAGACCCCCCAGTACAGGACAACACTGCCCCGTGTATACTGCCCGCTGCCGGGGACCCCCCCCATATATATACTGCCCCGTGTATACTGCCTGCTGCTGGGGACCCCCATGTATACTGCCCCCTGGGGCCAGAGACCCCCCATATATATACTGCCCCCTGGGGCCAGAGACCCCCCATATATATACTGCCCCCTGGGGCCAGAGACCCCCCATATATATACTGCCCCCTGGGGCCAGAGACCCCCCATATATATACTGCCCCCTGGGGCCAGAGACCCCCCATATATATACTGCCCCCTGGGGCCAGAGACCCCCCATATATATACTGCCCCCTGGGGCCAGAGACCCCCCATATATATACTGCCCCCTGGGGCCAGAGACCCCCCATATATATACTGCCCCCTGGGGCCAGAGACCCCCCATATATATACTGCCCCCTGGGGCCAGAGACCCCCCATATATACACTGCCCCCTGGGGCCAGAGACCCCCCATATATATACTGCCCCCTGGGGCCAGAGACCCCCCATATATACACTGCCCCCTGGGGCCAGAGACCCCCCATATATATACTGCCCCCTGGGGCCAGAGACCCCCCATATATATACTGCCCCCTGGGGCCAGAGACCCCCCATATATATACTGCCCCCTGGGGCCAGAGACCCCCCATATATATACTGCCCCCTGGGGCCAGAGACCCCCCATATATATATACTGCCCCCTGGGGCCAGAGACCCCCCATATATATATACTGCCCCCTGGGGCCAGAGACCCCCCATATATATATACTGCCCCCTGGGGCCAGAGACCCCCCCCCCCCATATATATACTGCCCCCTGGGGCCAGAGACCCCCCCCCCCCATATATATACTGCCCCCTGGGGCCAGAGACCCCCCCCCATATATATACTGCCCCCTGGGGCCAGAGACCCCCCCCCCATATATATACTGCCCCGTGTATACTGCCCGCTGCTGGGGACCACCGATATATATACTGCAAGGCGGCCAGAGACCCCCCATATATATACTGTCCTGTGTATACTGCCCGCTGCCGGGGACCCCCCCATATATACACTGCCCCGGGGCCAGAGACCTCCCATATATATACTGTCCTGTGTATACTGCCCGCTGCCGGGGACCCCCCATGTATAGTGCCCCCTGGCCAGAGACCCCCCATATATATACTGTCCTGTGTATACTGCCCGCTGCCGGGGACCCCCCCATATATACACTGCCCCGGGGCCAGAGACCTCCCATATATATACTGTCCTGTGTATACTGCCCGCTGCCGGGGACCCCCCATGTATAGTGCCCCCTGGCCAGAGACCCCCCATATATATAGTGCCCCCCGGCCAGAGACCCCCCCACATATATATACTGCCCCGTGTATACTGCCCGCTGCTGGGGACCACCGATATATATACTGCAAGGCGGCCAGAGACCCCCCCCCCCCCATATATATACTGCCCGCTGCTGGAGACCACCGATATATATACTGCAAGGCGGCCAGAGACCCCCCATATATATACTGCCCCGTGTATACTGCCCGCTGCTGGAGACCACCGATATATATACTGCAAGGCGGCCAGAGACCCCCCATATATATACTGTCCTGTGTATACTGCCCGCTGCAGGGGACCCCCCATGTATAGTGCCCCCCGGCCAGAGACCCCCCATATATATACTGCCCTGGGGCCATAGACCCCCCCCACACACATATATATACTGCCCGCTGCCGGGGACCCCCATGTATAGTGCCCCCCGGCCAGAGACCCCCCATATAGATACTGCCCTGGGGCCAGAGACACCCCCCCCCCCCCGATATATATACTGCCCCGTGTATACTGCCCGCTGCTGTGGACCACTGATATATATACTGCAAGGCGGCCAGAGACCCCCCATATATATACTGCCCGCTGCCGGGGACCCCAATGTATAGTGCCCCCCGGCCAGAGACCCCCCATATAGATACTGCCCTGGGGCCATAGACCCCCCCCCCCCATATATATACTGCCCTGTGTATACTGCCCGCTGCCGTGGACCCCCCATATATACACTGCCCCGGGGCCAGAGACCCCCCATATATATACTGTCCTGTGTATACTGCCCGCTGCCGGGGACCCCCCAATGTATAGTGCCCCCCGGCCAGAGACCCCCCATATAGATACTGCCCTGGGGCCATAGACCCCCCCCCCCATATATATACTGCCCTGTGTATACTGCCCGCTGCCGTGGACCCCCCATATATACACTGCCCCGGGGCCAGAGACCCCCCATATATACACTGCCCCGGGGCCAGAGACCCCCCATATATACACTGCCCCGGGGCCAGAGACCCCCCATATATACACTGCCCCGGGGCCAGAGACCCCCCATATATACACTGCCCCGGGGCCAGAGACCCCCCATATATACACTGCCCCGGGGCCAGAGACCCCCCATATATACACTGCCCCGGGGCCAGAGACCCCCCATATATACACTGCCCCGGGGCCAGAGACCCCCCGTGTATATATATATATTGCCCCCGGGGCCGGAGACCCCCCCCCCATATATATATATATACACACACACTGCCCCCGGGGCCAGAGACCCCCCCCCCCCCCATATATATACACACTGCCCCTGGGGCCAGAGACCCCCCCCCCCCATATATATATATATATATACACACACTGCCCCCGGGGCCAGAGACCCCCCCCCCTATATATATATATATATACACACACTGCCCCTGGGGCCAGAGACCCCCCCCCCCCCCCCCATATATATATATATACACACACACTGCCCCCGGGGCCAGAGACCCCCCCCCCCCCCATATATATACACACTGCCCCTGGGGCCAGAGACCCCCCCCCCCCCCATATATATATATATATATACACACACTGCCCCCGGGGCCAGAGACCCCCCCCCCCTATATATATATATATATACACACACTGCCCCCGGGGCCAGAGACCCCCCCCCCCCCCATATATATATATATACACACACTGCCCCCGGGGCCAGACGACCCCCCCCCCCCCCATATATATATACACTGCCCCTGGCGCCAGAGACCCCCCCCCCCCCATATATATATACACTGCCCCTGGCGCCAGAGACCCCCCCCCCCCCATATATATATACACTGCCCCTGGCGCCAGAGACCCCCCCCCCCCCCATATATATATACACTGCCCCTGGCGCCAGAGACCCCCCCCATATATATATACTGCCCCGTGTATACTGCCCGCTGCCGGGGACCCCCCATGTATAGTGCCCCCTGGCCAGAGACCCCCCATATATACACTGCCCCGTGTATACTGCCCGCTGCCGGGGACCCTCCATGTATAGTGCCCCCTGGGGCCAGAGACCCCCCCCCCCCATATATATACTGCCCCGTGTATACTGCCCGCTGCCGGGGACCCTCCATGTATAGTGCCCCCTGGGGCCAGAGACCCCCCCCCCATATATATATACTGCCCCGTGTATACTGCCCGCTGCTGGGGACCCCCCATGTATAGTTCCCCCTGGCCAGAGACCCCCCCCATATTGATACTGCCCTGGGGCCAGAGACCCCCCCCCCATATCGATACTGCCCTGGGGCCAGAGACCCCCCCCATATCGATACTGCCCTGGGGCCAGAGACCCCCCCCCCCCATATATATACTGCCCCGTGTATACTGCCCGCTGCTGGGGACCCCCCATGTATAGTGCCCCCTGGCCAGAGACCCCCCATATAGATACTGCCCTGGGGCCATAGACCCCCCCACATATATATACTGCCCCGTGTATACTGCCCGCTGCCGGGGACCACCTATATATACTGCATGGCCGCCAGAGACCCCCCATATATATACTTCCCTGTGTATACTGCCCGCTGCCGGAGACCCCCCCCCCCCCCATATATAAATGTATATATATTGCCCCTCCCCCCGGTGTTGTACGTACCGGCCGCCCCCTCCCCCCCGCTGTTGTACGTCCCGGTCGCCCCCTCCCCTCCCGGTGTTGTACGTCCCGGTCGCCCCCTTCCCTCCCGGTGTTGTACGTCCCGGTCGCCCCCTTCCCTCCCGGTGTTGTACGTCCCGGTCGCCCCCTTCCCTCCCGGTGTTGTACGTCCCGGTCGCCCCCTTCCCTCCCGGTGTTGTACGTCCCGGTCGCCCCCTTCCCTCCCGGTGTTGTACGTCCCGGTCGCCCCCTTCCCTCCCGGTGTTGTACGTCCCGGTCGCCCCCTTCCCTCCCGGTGTTGTACGTCCCGGTCGCCCCCTTCCCTCCCGGTGTTGTACGTCCCGGTCGCCCCCTTCCCTCCCGGTGTTGTACGTCCCGGTCGCCCCCTTCCCTCCCGGTGTTGTACGTCCCGGTCGCCCCCTTCCCTCCCGGTGTTGTACGTCCCGGTCGCCCCCTTCCCTCCCGGTGTTGTACGTCCCGGTCGCCCCCTTCCCTCCCGGTGTTGTACGTCCCGGTCGCCCCCTTCCCTCCCGGTGTTGTACGTCCCGGTCGCCCCCTTCCCTCCCGGTGTTGTACGTCCCGGTCGCCCCCTTCCCTCCCGGTGTTGTACGTCCCGGTCCGCCCCCTTCCCTCCCGGTGTTGTACGTCCCGGTCGCCCCCTTCCCTCCCGGTGTTGTACGTCCCGGTCGCCCCCTTCCCTCCCGGTGTTGTACGTCCCGGTCGCCCCCTTCCCTCCCGGTGTTGTACGTCCCGGTCGCCCCCTTCCCTCCCGGTGTTGTACGTCCCGGTCGCCCCCTCCCCCTCCCCCCCCCCGGTGTTGTACGTCCCGGTCGCCCCCTCCCCCCCCCCCCCCCCCCGGTGTTGTACGTCCCGGTCGCCCCCTCCCCCCCCCCCCCCCCCCGGTGTTGTACGTCCCGGTCGCCCCCTCCCCCCCCCCCCCCCCCCGGTGTTGTACGTCCCGGTCGCCCCCTCCCCCGCCCCCCCCCTCGGTGTTGTACGTCCCGGTCGCCCCCTCCCCCCCCCCGGTGTTGTACGTCCCGGTCGCCCCCTCCCCCCCCCCCCCCCGGTGTTGTACGTCCCGGTCGCCCCCTCCCCCCGGTGTTGTACGTCCCGGTCGCCCCCTCCCCCCGGTGTTGTACGTCCCGGTCACCCTCTGCTGTGTCTCTACAGATGGGAAGCCGATGCTGCGCCAGGGGGACACAGGAGACTGGATCGGAACGTTTCTGGGCCACAAGGGGGCGGTGTGGGGCGCCACTCTGAATAAGACTGCCACCAAGGCGGCTACAGCAGCAGCAGACTTCACAGCGTGAGTACAGGCACTGGCTGACAACAGAGAACAGTAGCAGACCGTGTGCTGATGGCATGTCTCTCTCTGTAGGAAGGTGTGGGACGCGGTGACCGGGGACGAGCTCCTCACCCTGGCGCATAAGCACATAGTGAAGAGCGTGGACTTCACTCAGGTGAGTGCAGGGTGACCCCCCCCCATGGACGGTCCTGTGCAGGAGTGGCCATTGTCCTCATGGTGGCGCTGTCTTTCATTACAGGACAGTAATCACCTGCTGACGGGAGGACAGGACAAGTTACTGCGCATCTACGACCTCAGTAAACCCGAGGCTGGTGAGTGTGGGGAGCAAGGGTCCCCCCCGGCACATGGGGGACGTCCACCCCCCCGGCCCCGAAGTCTCATGACTAGTGACACGGCTGTCCTCTCTCCTCACAGATCCCGAGCAGATCGGGGGCCACACCTCCGCCATAAAGAAGGCGCTGTGGTACAACGAGGACAGACAGATCATATCTGCTGCAGACGACCGGACGGTGCGGTGGGTAGCTGCAGCGTGTGACTATGGGCAGCCTCATCTCGCTGTGGGCCGCCCCCTCAGCTAATGATCTGCTCTTATCTTTAGCCTCTGGGACCGTGTCAGCATGACCGAGGTCAAGACCCTGAACTTTAACCTGTCGGTCAGTAGCATGGAGTACATCCCGGATGGAGAGACGCTGCTCATCACCTACGGGAGGACGATTGCTCTGTATAACACCAGCAGGTACTGCCCCGCACAAATATGACTGCAGTGATGCTGTCCACATGACACCAGCTTCCTCGGGATTAAGCCACGCCCCTGTGGTTGTAGTTGGGTTAGTGGACCTCCACGGTGACATGTGCAGTCCATGGCCCTGTGGTTGTAGTTGGGTTGATGGACCTCCATGGTGACGTGTGCAGTCCATGGCCCTGTGGTTGTAGTTGGGTTGATGGACCTCCTCGGTGACGTGTGCAGTCCATGGCCCTGTGGTTGTAGTTGGGTTGATGGACCTCCCCGGTGACGTGTGCAGTCCATGGCCATGTGGTTGTAGTTGGGTTGATGGACCTCCATGGTGACGTGTGCAGTCCATGGCCCTGTGGTTGTAGTTGGGTTAGTGGACCTCCTCGGTGACGTGTGCAGTCCATGGCCCTGTGGTTGTAGTTGGGTTGATGGACCTCCCCGGTGACGTGTGCAGTCCATGGCCATGTGGTTGTAGTTGGGTTGATGGACCTCCATGGTGACGTGTGCAGTCCATGGCCCTGTGGTTGTAGTTGGGTTGATGGACCTCCTCGGTGACGTGTGCAGTCCATGGCCCTGTGGTTGTAGTTGGGTTAGTGGACCTCCTCGGTGACGTGTGCAGTCCATGGCCCTGTGGTTGTAGTTGGTTTGGTGGACCTCCATGGTGACGTGTGCAGTCCATGACCCTGTGGTTGTAGTTGGGTTGATGGACCTCCTCGGTGACGTGTGCAGTCCATGGCCCTGTGGTTGTAGTTGGGTTGGTGGACCTCCTCGGTGACATGTGCAGTCCATGGCCCTGTGGTTGTAGTTGGGTAGTGGACCTCCTCGGTGACGTGTGCAGTCCATGGCCCTGTGGTTGTAGTTGGGTTAGTGGACCTCCACGGTGACATGTGCAGTCCATGGCCATGTGGTTGTAGTTGGGTTGATGGACCTCCATGGTGACGTGTGCAGTCCATGGCCCTGTAGTTGGGTTGATGGACCTCCTCGGTGACGTGTGCAGTCCATGGCCCTGTGGTTGTAGTTGGGTTGGTGGACCTCCATGGTGACGTGTGCAGTCCATGACCCTGTGGTTGTAGTTGGGTTGATGGACCTCCTCGGTGACGTGTGCAGTCCATGGCCCTGTGGTTGTAGTTGGGTTAGTGGACCTCCCCGGTGACGTGTGCAGTCCATGGCCATGTGGTTGTAGTTGGGTTGGTGGACCTCCCCGGGGACGCGTGCAGTCCATGGCCATGTGGTTGTAGTTGGGTTGGTGGACCTCCCCGGTGATGCGTGCACTCCATGGCCCTGTGGTTGTAGTTGGGTTGGTGGACCTCCTCGGTGACGCGTGCAGTCCATGGCCCTGTGGTTGCAGTTGGGTTGGTGGACCTCCACGGTGACGCGTGCAGTCCATGGCCCTGTGGTTGTAGTTGGGTAGTGGACCTCCCCGTTGACTTATGCTCTTTATTTTCAGCCTGGAGCTGATAAAGTCGTTTGAAGCGCCGGCCCCCATTAACTCGGCGTCCCTCCACCCAGAGAAGGACTGCATTGTGGCTGGAGGCGATGACTTTAAGCTGTATAAATATGACTACACCACGGGCGAGGAGCTGGGTAAGGCTTGATTCTTCTCCTGTCATGCGCTATAATGTCCTTCATGCTGCCCCTGACCATGCTCCGCTCTATTCTAACAGAGTCCTACAAGGGTCACTTTGGTCCGGTCCATTGTGTTCGTTTCAGTCCGGACGGTGAGCTGTATGCCAGTGGTTCTGAAGACGGTACCCTGAGACTGTGGCAGACAGCGGTGGGGAAGACGTACGGCCTGTGGAAGTGTGTCCTGCCAGGTAATGAGGGGGTCACACAACTTGTTGGAGGGAGTACTTCTAATATCTGGCGTGCTGGATGGTGGTAGCTTTCTTCTGGGTAGTCAGGTTTGGGGGCTCTGCTGGACAGCTGATCTGTAGTACCAGGTGCGGCTAGCTCTTGGGGTGCTGGATGGAGGTACCTTCTGGTTAGTCGGGTTTGGGGTGGGGGTGTACTGGTGCAGTACCAGGTGCGGCTAGCTCTTGGGGTGCTGGATGGTGGTACCTTCTGGTTAGTCGGGTTTGGGGTGGGGGTGTACTGGTGCAGTAGTGAATAACCTGTGGTCTCTCCCCATGCAGAGGAGTTGGTTTCGGAGAACTCTGACGCGGTGTACAACGTCTCGTCTGAGATCAAGGCCTGAGCTTCGTCTTGTGTTGACGTCATGAACCTCGCAGACATTGAGACTAGATGAATGTCCAGATACACATCTCGGAGCGAGTCCTCTCTCCACAGCGACGGCGCAGCTTCTGGGGCGACGGCGCAGGTGGCACTCGCAGCGCTTGTTGATGACTGTGACGAGACTCCCGTGTTGGTCTTAAAGGGGTTATCTAGTGTTTATTAAGTACATCCAGTCCCAGATGATCCATCCAGTACATGAAGGTCCCGCGGTTCGGCGTTGGGTCATGGACTGCATCGTCTTTGTTTTTTTCTTCCAGTTCTGTAAATAATCTGGAAGGTTGAGCGTCCTGCTATCATAAGTATGGTGTTTCTTTTAATTTCTTGAAATTGGATGACCCCTATGTGAGACGGGAGGGACCCCTCTTGTGGTGGAGGGTCCGCACTCCCGCCTCTGACCACTGTGTTACATTCTTACCTGCTTCTCCGTATTCGTGCAACATGCTTTCTGTTGAATGAATAAACTCTGTACAAAGTGTGCACGGTGTGTGACTGCTGACATAGGGGGGGATTCCCAATGAGGGTGGGCTTCTCTGAGGACGTGGGATGCCCACTAGACAAACGTGCAATGGTCTCACAGGATGAAACAGAAGATTTGTGGCCATGGTGAATCGAGAAGACCTGGAGGCAGCCGTATCTCTCGGAGCTCGCGTGTTTACAGGCCTGGGGACTGGAAGTCCTGATTGTCCAGCAATCAAATATATGAGCAGAGCAGAACAACCAACGCAGAATAGCGTCCCTAGCGCCCCCACCTGGCCAGTCATAGCCCCGGCTAGTGTTTAGGGAGGTCGGTTTGTGGAGGCATGACTGGAGCTCCTGGTGAGTTGGGGGGGGTCGGGTTATGGGTAAAGTATATACTGGGGTTAGAATGGTCTTGAGCTGATGTGGAAGGTCTCCTCCTCATGTTGCCCCCCGACACCTCCCT